>NW_005841891.1:2011240-2049510 GCF_000455745.1 Alligator sinensis
TTTTTGAAGTCAGGATATATGACATCAATCTCTTCTCCCTTGTCCAGGTGATAGGTCACCTGGTCGTAGAAGGAAATGAGATTGGTCAAGCAAGACCTACCCACAACAAACCCGTGCTGGCTATCCCTTAAGATGTTGGCGTCGGCCAGTCCATTAAGGATGGCCTCTTTTATAAACTTTTCTAAGATCTTCCCCGGGATAGAAGTCAGGCTGATGGGCCTATAGTTAGCCGGATCCACTTTCCTCCCTTTCTTGAACATAGGCACCACGTTGGCCTTCTTCCAGTCTTCGGGCACTACACCAGAGCTCCAAGAGTTTTCAAAGATCCGTGCTAGAGGCTGGGCTATGATGCTCGCCAGCTCCTTGAGTACCCTGGGGTGAAGATTGTCAGGGCCGGCTGACTTGAAGGTATCCAGCTTCTCAAGATGTTCCTTCACAAACTCAGCATCAATGGAGGGCAGGGGATCACCCTCACCCGGACTTCCCTGTCCCGTAGCGGGCATGGGCGTCCCATGGGACTGATGAAAGACTGATGAATATGATATGTATATCATTGCCCTTGTCTCTGAGATGCTTTCCCCATTGCCTTCATTGAATCATCATACAAATCTGCTTTAGATGTGTCCATTTAGCAGTACAGGGAAGGGATGGCACAGAGTTGCTATGCTGCTTCTGTTTTGCTTAAGGTTTCCCATTTTGGCCAGCCTTTGGGGTATGGCAACTCCTTTCAGATGCTGCTAAATGTCATGTGTCATCCAGTTTCCAGCATCAATGTTAAGAAATGAGTGATATGTATGGTTGACCCCTGGATACTGGAGACTAGCATTTCCAGAAAGACAAGGAGCTGTGTGTAGAAATACTGAACCCCACATGATCAGAATCTGGTTGGTACGATACTGGTGCTAGAGCTGGAGTGCCCTGGGAAGCACAAACATCTCAAGACCTATCAAGCTCATCTCTCTTCCCCACCCTCCCCGTGCGGATTAAAATGGCTGCGAAAATTTAATGTGGGGGAGTCTTCAACCAGGGGGTGGGCGGGAGGGAAATTTGGTGTTTTGAATTTTCCTGACTTAAGTGCACAGTCTAAGGTCTGTCCCGAGCTAGTTGTTCATGGGGCTGCTGCAGTTAAGGCAAGCCAGTTTCTATGGCACACAAGGGAGTGATGTCGCTAGCATTGTGTCTGGCTCACTAGTGATGGCGTATGATAAGCTGCACTTAGGACATTTGTAGGAAGAAGCACCTAGAACAAATAAACATGTTAAAAGTGCAGCCATTAGTGCACCTAATAAATGAATAAATTTGCTCCCATTAAGTTATCCGCAATCCCAAAGGGCGTACCACAAACAGTCCTTATTTTATTTAATGAAAATTCTCCCCCATGTTTCTTTAAAAAATATGCTATTATTATTGTAGCTGTAGTATTGTAATTTGAGCATTCCAGTAAAAGTGAAGCATTTTCTGTCTGTAGCTGTATCCCATAGTGCTCAGGAGGTTTACTGTTAATCAGACAGAGTCTTGCCATAGGTTTATCGGGTCACTACTTGAAATAAAAGAACATACTTAGAGTCGAAATCCAACTAAACAGGAATTATAATTTGGATACAAATGAAACAGGTGCCAATAACTAGGGCCTCAACTGGAATGGTACAGCTTACTCTGTTGCCATCATAAATTAGACTGCATTCCAGTGTTTCCAAATCTTTAGATCTAGGTTAGCTTTTTATGGCCATGGAGGGACAAGTCCTGGGTTAGTAATGGAAGACAGGAGACCTGCCTAACATTTCTGAGTCTGCTTCCCACTGAAGCAGACTTTATATGAACATTAGCTAGCATCAGGGTTTTATTTTAATTCCTACATTTGAAAAATGAGTTCTGATTTTGGTAATCCCAGTGCAGCTCTAAGTATGGTATTAAAAGATGGGCCAAATTCTATCCTCTGCTGCACTGATGTAAATCCAGAGTAACTTCACAGATTGCAGTAAATTTACCCTGTATTTATACCAGTGTAACTGAGCAACATTTAGCAGAAGGTTAATAGTAACATTTGAAGAATTTCTCATCTCCTAGGATCTTACCCATAAGATGAAAGTTAAGGGGGGAGAAAATGAAATGTATTTTCTGTCTGATGTTATAACACTATGAATCAAAGTAAGAAGAATATTTTCCTTTGCAAGTAAAAGAATAGAATAGCCAGAATGTCTAATTTAATAGTACTGAATGATGGAAATGGGCTTTGATTTAATAGTCAAAAGCATTAATTCAGTTTCCTATTTTTGTGCACCCTATATTTTTACATTTCTAAAGAATAGAGGGCTTGTTGCCAGTGTCTGTGGTTGCATTCACAGTTAAGATGGTACATGACCTCTGCCAAGTGTCTGATCAGTTTAAGACTGTGGCTGATTTAGCATGCACTCCTCTCCTTCCATCTCCCATTGATTCCTAAGTTAGAAAATTCTGTTGAGAGTTAACTGTTGCTAGCGCTATCTTTCAAAGTAAAGTCTTTTCAGAGTATGGCTCCTCAAATTGGGCAAGTTTGTGATGAGATGATAACCTACAAAAATCCTGATCCAATCTTTACCGCCTGATCTTTCAAAAATGGAACGTGGCTCTAGATAGCCCTGAGAGGTATTAAATACTTGGCTTTCGTAGGTGGGTAGGTAGCGTTATCCTCTCAAACTTCCAGTTGTGTCAGGTTGCTCTTATCTCATTCAATCTGCACTTGGCAATCACTGTGTTTTGCAGACATTGCCTCGATAAAGGGGATAAACTGAATCTTCTTTCATATCATCACTCCCTCTGAAACTAATCTTGACATCAGCATCCCAGACAAGGCTATTTTCAGTCCCAGTGGTTAGAGCTGCCTGGAGGACAGTTTGTTTCACAACAACATTTGGGAGATTTGACATTTGTTTTCTTCTGGCACTGGATGAAAAGTAAAACCTTTCAGACTGGTTGAGGCAGTGGGGTTCAGACAGAGAACCTGTGCTTTTTGAGTCAGATAATCTTCTGATCAGAAATTGGTCCTGGACCTCAAGAAAAACTGATACAGCTGTACGAACTATTTTCAGCTTTGATGAATGCTCCTTATAACATCTCTATTTCCCTCTTGCTAAATTCTATATAAAAATTGCTTAAGTCCTCATTCATTCATTGCCCCTTGACAATGGCTCCAAATATCATTATCTTCTTGATTGCTTGACCTTGAAGTTATCAGCCGTAATGAGTCATTGGCCAGCCTGTTATAGAGATGCCCAAAGTCAGTTATGAGTGCTCCAGTTCACCCCAATCATGCTTAGTTTTAATGGAACAGTTATAAATAGTAAATAAGAAGCTAATGATTACTGATTAATCATTTATTCAACATCTATTATTTTAACAGTCCTACAGATCAGTTGGCTGCTTGTAACTATTTATAACACTCTCTGCTGATAGGCTTATAAATGTTTATGATACAAACTACTCGCATCTGTAGCATGTTTATAATATCCATTAATCATGTATAAGCTGTTATAAATCAACCATTTATAACTGCATCCTTAATAGAAAGTGTGACCCAAAGCTCTGTATCTATTAATCTGTTAACATACCTTGACTTGAAGGTATATTAATACTAGTTTAGCCAAAGTTTAATTTCTGCCATATATCTTTGGCTACCACAGAAGCCAGATGAGTGTGAGGAGAATATGAGAAGCCAGTGTCTAAAAATGATGCATAAGATTGAAGTCCTTTATCAAAATATCAGTGTTTATAGCATTCTCTTGATATATCAATAGCTTTCACTGGGCTTTGGATGTAACTTTGCTTGAGTCAAGGGTGTCTCTGCATTGACTGCAAAAGGTTTTGTATATCTCCAGAGAAATTACTGAAACCGCCCCCCTGGACATGCTGTAGCCCAAGAAGAACATAGTTGTATAGCTTATGGGATTGTCTAGATGTCTCCAGGTTGTCAGCAGGTGCTTTCCTGTAGGAATCTGACTCTTGATTTCCACTGGGGAAGGTAATCTTCCCCATCTGTTTTATAAGTCATGCCAGGTTTGATAATTTATCGCTCTCCTTCCTTGTGCATGGGGTGGAACATCCTCAGCCTGACCATCCTGGCCTTTCCCTCCTTCATGCGCGTTCCTAAAAACCCATGTCAGCTGTGTCATCCAGGACAGCAGTGGCAGGGGAGAGAGAGGAGATCTTAAAGAAGACCCTCTTGATATGAGTTTTCCTTACTGAGCTCTCACAGTTACTCACCGTGACCTGTCCTTCCTTTCTGACTGCCCTCGTATGTCAGAATTTGGAGGGCAAGCCATTTGGGGCAAGATCTGTATCTTAAATTATTTCTGTTGAGCGCTTAGCATGCCTTCAGGTCTGCAGTAATAATACATATCAATTGTCCCATTACCTGGATTTGTCACCCGAGGCCACTATTCTTGTTGTGCTATTTTCTGTGACTCTCAGCAAAAGTTAGCCCAGGGGGCATTACTATCTCCTGGAGACTATTTTCCTCTTGCCCTGTGAGGTTCTGCTGGCTCTTGCTGCTGGCTGACAGCCTGCCATATTATTTGCTAGCTTTGAGAACCATAGCTAGGAGACACGCAAATATGGTTATGCTATCATTATTTTATTGTGTTACTACATTCAAAGTATTTTACATGACCAGTTTTTGTAGTTGGTACTGAAGCTGTGCTGGCTCAATTAGGGCAGTAATTTGGCACAATTTATTTCTGAACCTTTCCCATCTCAGTGATCTGAGATTGTTTGCAAGTTTCTCTGCCTCCCCCCTGGGTTGTGGAGATGATGCTGCGTACCGTTTGTTAGGTACATGCTCATCTGTGCAGCTGTACCCATCCATCTATCTTTAAATTGAAACATTTATTTTAAAACAGAAAGTTTGTATCCTGAGATTAGAGACCTGGGGAGGGATTCTTTGCTTTGGTCTGCACAGGTATTGTAACTGGGAATCTGGCTTCTTATGTACGAGAGCCAGTGAGCTTCCAGGAGGCTACACAAATATCCCTTGGAAGATGAAAACCAGAAAATGCAATGCCGAAACGAGCCTCCTTCCTTGCTAGCAGTCACTTGTCAGGCAGCCCGGTACAGTGGTTGGGAAAAGCCCCATCATTCAAGCATTTCTTTTGACACGGGTGAGATGTGTGTCTGTACAGTCTGAAATACCATGTGATATTTTTGTAAGGATTCGATGTCTGTCCCCTTCCACGGCATGGCAGCACAGGAGCAAAGTAAGATGAGCATCCAGAACCTGTTGCAAGGGTGCATGGAGCTTTTCCTCTGAAAATCCTATTATTGCAGTGAGGGGAGAGCGAAAGGAACGGATGCACACGAGCCATAAAAGTATTGTGCATTGCTGTGGTTCTCACATGTTAATGGGAGTTATTGTGAGGTGCAGAGCCAGGGTCTCATCTAGACAGCTGCTGTCATTTTAGGTGAATTCCTGATAACCAGGGAAGACTGAACCACTGTCATCCTTGCACCAAAAGAGACTAGAAGCTGTACAGCATGTTTGAAGACAAGAAGATATTCTTGGGGAGGTTGTGGACAGCAGACTGGCCACCAGCCTGCAGATCTGCTAGCCACAAAAAACTTGTGGGGTTGGTACAGGAGTTTAATCCCAGCCTCTAGATTGAGGGTTGGTCCCCTGTGCACAGGTGTAGTTTCCTGGCTTTGAACTGGGGCTGTGAACTGGCAGTGGTAGGATTTCTGTCAGAGGAGAAGCATGATGACATTTCTGCTTTGCTTGTACATCATGACACTTTGTGACCAAACTTTTAAGTTGTAAAATATTTAGTCAACATCAAGGAATGTAATGGGTGGACCTGGAACCTGGGGCCTGTGGTGGCTTGAATGGGGTTTGCAGATGGCATTTGTGTGCATAACTGAACTCTGAAGCAATAGACCTGGTTGAGAACAGTTTTTAATACAGTATAAAGTAACCTAGATTGAGCTCCCCTTTGTATTGATTCCATTCATGATTAATGAGCTCTAGTTAATTGGGCATTGTTCTCTGTTAGAGAGCAAATTCAATATTTTAAGGCCATTTATAATGCAGCCTATCGAAAAGCCAAACAACCTGTTGTAAAACTTACAAATTGTATGTGTTCCAGGAGTTGTCTTGCCTACAGCGTTTGTACAGTGAATGTATTTCACAACCACGTTAGGAGCCCAGGACATTTACTGCAGCAACCTAGGGATGTAATTCCCCGTTAAGTGTTGATTTTCACTTTTCTGATTTTAAATACTCAGTTTTGATGTTCAGGGCTTTTGGCACGCAGATATTTTGGATACATTGCAGCATGACAATATCCTGGTCCATTTGTTCAATGGGTTGCAGAAAGGCAGTGTTTCATTCACTACTTGCTGTAATGATCCTGGGTTGTGCTCTGGGCACCTGCACTTTTCCAGGGACCGCAGCTTGAATCTGACCTGCGCCAGATGGACGCTGCTGCTCCAGGCACAAGCCCTCGCACCACTGCTGGCTAAGAGGCCAGAGAGCATTGTGCTGAGTCCCACTGCTCTCACACTGATTGGAAAAGAGGGTAGAGAAAAATTGGAGATCAAGCTGAGAAGTAATAAGTGGTCATGGAGGGAGTATTGAGGGAACACAGTCATGGCTGGGGAGGAAATTACCTTTTTGAAACAAAGCCCCTTCTCCCTTTTCCATTGCGTCAGAGAAATGTGCACTTAAATCCCTGAATTCTGTGGATGCTGCGGATCAGGTAGCAGTGGTTGTGCTTGGTCATCCCCTAGAATAGATTCAAGCTGAACAAATTGCTGTGCAAGTAGAGAAGAACAATTAATTTGCTAGGTGCCCATTTACCATGCTGGGCCACGGTGTTGATTGCTCTGAATTCTTGGTCTGTGAGAGCTGAGGTCTGTTGGTGCTTCGCAAGATTGTCTTTAGTTTCTTCAGAAAGGTTAATGTATGAGGTAGCATGGCCTGCAAGTATTTGTTCTTACAACAGGAAACAATATCTGTAGGAACAGCTGCCTCTGAGTAAATACCCCATCTTGAATAGTCTGGCCCTGCCACTCTCTAGATGGCCTATTTATTAACTGCACTTCTTTTGTCTTCTAACAGCTCCTGTTTACAGGCACTGCTAGCTCACAGCCTTCATCCCACCAAGCAGACTGTTTGCATTTTCCTGGAGTCTTTTCTCTGATACTTAGTTCAGCCTGTGTTCCTTCAGATGTGCGGAATGGCCCCTCGTGTCCAAAAGTCTGCCCAGCAGCTCTCCCAGTGATATTGCTGGTCCAATAAAAGATCTCACAAGATGCCTCACCTGGAAGCATTAATGCAGTTAGAATAGCAGAATTTGATATAGTTTCACGTATGGTTCTTCTGTTCATACTAGTGAAGCAATGACAAATGGCTCCTGGTAAACTCCCATAATAAAATGCTCAGTTTATAATATACGCCTACAAGTGCCTCCCTTTAAACCCAACATCCTGTTTTTGGTTTGGACTTGGCTTGGAGCATTTGTGGATAAAGTAAAGTGCTAGGAAATGAGCCAAAGAAACATCTTAATGGGGTTTCCTAGAAGGGAGAAAAATGATATCTCCTATGGTGTTTTTAAGAACAGATTTAAAAGGAAGATGATTAAAAATGTAAAAGAATATGAACAAGGAAATTAGATACGTACATGCAAGCTGCCTCCCTCTTCTGTGTGCGTCCCAGCTGTGCTGATAGGCCTTCTGTTTGTGCCTGTAGATAAATGGGGAAAGATCCAGAGTGTGCAACATTATCTGTTAGAAAGGTAAAATAATGAAATTCCCTGGGGCTGCAGAAGTTCTCCGTCATGCAATCTTGCCTTCTGCTGCGAGACATTAGAACAGCATTTCGGTCAGTTAGGCATCCCAGGGGCACCCAGCTCACTGTCATAAAAATCAGCCAATAGACAGTATTACTCTGTTGTGAGTGAGTTCCTATGTCAGTGAATTACAAGGCCTCGTGGCTACTGGGGGACCAGAACCCATGTGAAGTGATGGGAATTCTCATGTGTACGTCCAGCACTTAGAGATGCAGTCCCCACATGCTGCTTCTGGTTTGCACACAGTGATTGCTTTTCCCTGTTTGTTTGTGGGGACTTGTCTATTTTTAATGCTGATGTGAACATGTCTAATTTTCCTTTGAATAAATGTCTGCAGAAAAGCACTTAAGATACCAAATGTTTTCCCTTCCCTTGGGAGTGGCTTGGGTCAGTATCCAAGTCCTGGGCATTGTCCAGTCCTGCCTCTCTGCTTTATTGCCATTGCTAGAGCACTGGAAAGAAGAGTGCTCAGTGCTACTCCAAATGGTTCGGTCACTGCTGATCCAGCCTAAGAAATACTGCTGGGTTGTTCTTTGTCTTTCTTTATTTTTTATTTCCTTTTTGTCTGTGTAGAGTTTCCCTCACCTTTCTTCTGCTTTCCCATTTTTTCCTCTCGTGTACCCTCGAAGTTTTCTGCATACTCCTGGGATATGCATAGCTGGGTTGGAAGCCTGTTAGTGGGACCTTGTGGGCCTTTCTTCACTGCTTCCACAGAGATCCTGAGCACTGTCAAACAGCATGTCCCCAGCTCCCACCCACATGCACCAAACCCAGAAACGAGGTGGTGAAACTCCCTGAGAAACACCCCTCACTTGTGCTTCCAAGTGAATTGGAGGCAGGGATCTGGAGAGCAGCACAGAGAGAGTGCCCTCTGCAATATGCTGCCTCATTTCCAAGTTTGGCATGTGCAGCGTAGAAGTGGGTGAGCGGAGGCATACTTCTCGGGTGTGCTGCAGGAGAGAGATAGGCACGCTCCATGTTGCCTTGCAGAAGCCTGGGGTTAGAGTTGTCATTGGCATAAGCAGGGACTCGGCTTTGGTCGTCAAGTGGAGTTGTTACTGTGGTGGAGAATGTGGCCCCAGATTGTTTGTGGTAGAAACACCTTGCCTTCTAAACCAGTCGCAGCTTGTGTGCATTGCCATAACCGTATTCCTGTCTGTCCAGGGAGGGAGAACTGTCGATCAGCCAGTGAACCCCCATGCAATGGGCAGCCAGGCCAAACAGGCTCTCAATGATTAATTCCTTTCCCACTTTGCTTCTGGGTATTAGTACTGCTCCTGTAGTTTAGGAGCTGTCTTTTGCTGTTATGCATCATGGGTATATAAGGCAACTGTAAGAACTTAACTTCAGGCTGAAATGTAGACCTTGCAGTCATGGTAGCTGGATATGATTTTTTTGTTTTGTTTCTGAAGGGGAAAATGCATTCTAGTTCCTGAACTACAGACAGAAGGTAGTTGGGGATCTTCTAGAAGGGCTGGATGTTTTTCAATCTGTGGGCCCTGATGCCCTCCACCCACGGGTGTTGAGAGAGCTGGCGGGGGTCATTGCTGTGCCCTTGGCCCGGCTGTACAAGCGATCATGGTCCACGGGCCAAGTGCCCGGAGATTGGAAAGTAGCTAATGTGGTCCCCAGGAAACTATAGGCCCTTAAGCCTCACATAGGTCTTGGGGAAAATCCTTGAAATAATTATCAAGGATCACTTCTGTGAGGGGCCAGCACGGGAGATCGTGCCCAGGGGAAATCAGCATGGGTTCATCAAAGGCAGGTCCTGCCAGACCAACCTGATGGCTTTTTATGACCAGGTAACTACATCCCTGGATGGTGGTGTAGCCGTGGACGTAGTCTTTCTGAACTTTAAGGCCTTTGACACTGTCTCACCCCATTCTCATTAATAAATTGAGTGACTGTGGCATTGATGCCTACTCAGTTGGATGGATCAAAAATTGGCTGATGGGGCGCACCCAGAGAGTGGTGGTGAACTGGTCGTACTCGACCTGGCGGGATGTGAATAGTGGGGTCCTCAGGGCTCGGTTCTGGTCCCACACTGTTCAACATCTTCATCAGCAACTTGGCCAAGGGGGTGGAAAACACGTTGTCCAAGTTTGCTGATGACACCAAGATGTGGGGAGAGGTAGGCACGCCCAAAGGGAGAGAGAGGCTGCAATTAGATTTAGACAGACTTCAGAAGTGTGTGGATGGTAAGAGGATGGGGTTCAACGTAGACAAATGTAGGGTGCTGCACCTGGGGAGGAGGAATCCACAGCATACATACAGGCTGGGGAGTTCCCCCCCTTGTGAGCACAGAGGTGGAAAGGGATCTTGGAGTCATTATTGACTCCAAGATGGATGAGCCACCAATGCCAGACCGCAGCCAGCAAAGCCAACCGCACCTTGTCATGTATCCAAAGATGCATCTCAAGCTGGTCCAGAGAGGTGATACTCCCCCTCTATGCGACATTGGTCAGGCCACAATTGGAGTACTGCATCCAGTTCTGGGCACCGCACTTTAAGAAGGATGTGGCCGGCCTTGAGAGGGTTCAGAGGAGGGCCACCCGCTTGGTTGGAGGGCAACAGGGCAGGCCCTATGAGGAGAGGCTGAGGGACCTGAACCTGTTCAGCCTCAGCAAGCAGGGGTTGAGGGGGGATTTGGTGGCTGCCTACAAACTCCTTAGGGGAGATCAGCAGCAAATAGGAAGAGCCCTATTCTCCGCAGCAGCACCTGGAGTGACAAGGAACTATGACCAGAAGCTGCTGGAGAATAGGTTCAGGTTAGAGATTAGGAGGCACTACTTCACTGCTAGGGTGGCTAGGATCTGGAACCAACTTCCTAGGGAAGTGGTCCTCGCTCCTACCTTGGGTAAATTCAAAAAGAGGTTGGACAAACACCGGTCTGGGGTCATGTGATCCCAGCGTGTGCTCCTGCCAGTGGCGGGGGGGGGGGGGGGGAGACGCGAGTCGGTAGATGATCTGTTCAGGTCCCTTCTGACCCCAAACTACTATGAAATGTTGTGTTGTTGTCCAATTAAAGTAGCTTGGGGGTTTCAGCCTTTTTTTTTGTTGTTGTTGGGAAATCTACAATGTTAACTAATTAAGGAGGCTTTTTAATAGCGGTCCTGTTGGTTAATCACAGGTCTGTTTCAATCCCCTTCCCTAAATTAGCAAGACAAAAAAATCATGTGACTTGGGCCAAATTCAGCTCAGCCCTGAAGTATAAACTGAATTTCAACCACATGAGTGGTTCTCTTTGACTTGGTTGAGTCTACTCACGCTTAGAGTTCAGTGCACCCCTTAGAAACTTGCTGAGTCTGGGTCCTGTAGTTCACTATATTGCACGGAGCTGAGCACCCTTAACTCAGCTCTTATATGGATTTGGCCCATAGCAGCCTGAACATCCATAATGCTGAACAATATAAAACCTGGCCCAAATCAGTGGCAGTCTCTCTGTGCCAGAGGACTTTGTCGGGATAAATAGAGCTTTCAGATGCCTCTCAACACAGTCTTACCTTTGTTTTAATGAAGGAAATGGTCTTGAGAGATGTGTTACGTATAAGTATTTCTTCTTTACTCTTTTTCCTTCAGTGAAGTCTAGCATTGCAGGCAGAATCTGTGACTAACATTCTTGTAATAATTCCTAGTTTGTTTTATTTCTCCACTTATGTTTATGGTTCCTATCTCATTTTACAGCTATGCACTTTCCATAAAATCTTGTTTTATTTTGGAGCTCAAATGTTGACTTATCAGTCTGTGCCTCATGAGGAAATCACCTGCTGTAAACATTCAACAAGAGAAGAAAAGGAGGAAATGTTCACGGTTCAAGGTTCCCCAAAAGGGGCAGTTCCACTCTCACAAGGGGTTTGATCAGCGGTCAGAGAACAGAGTTGGAGATCTTCTGTCTAGTCCATCTTCCTGTTACAAATGTATAGGTGTTTTCTATTCACTGTAATTCTAAAATAATCTGAGCAGTGAGGTTAACATTGGTTTCTCGTGAAGGTGCTTCGAACTTCCTGTCTAGAAATGTTTCAACCTCTGTGTTGCTTTTGTAGGTACTGGAAGCGGTTCCCTTTCTCATGCTATCATCAGGACAGTGGCTCCAACTGGGCATCTGTACACAGTGGAGTTCCACCAACAGCGGGCAGAGAAAGCCGTGGAGGAGTTCCGGGAACATAAAGTAGAGCACCTCGTTACTGTGAAAAACCAGGATGTCTGTAAAAATGGGTTCGGGGTCTCCAACGTGGCAGATGCTGTGTTCCTAGACATTCCATCTCCATGGGAGGCTATAGGACACGCAAAATCAGCATTGAAAGTTGAAGGTAACTTCTTTCTTCTGCACATAGCTGTATTTGTACTTGTGTAATAATGTGTGCATGTTTGTGTATACAGTCGCTTCTGCTGAGTCAGTATTGAGATTGCTCCCCTTTCCACTGTGTGATCTGTATTCTCAAATATTAAGTCTGAAATTGTTTCGAATGACTAGAAAACTTCAAAAAAAGAGTCTACAGATGGGGACTTGAAAGGAGAAAGAACAACTTTCCCCCAGAGGTCTTTGTGATAGCTGCTGCATTTGGTTTGGGCAGCGTATAAAAAATCTTAGAACTTCTGTCTAGTATATTCTGTCAGATCCAGGAACTATCCATATGACTGCTGAAAGCAAATCTTCCCTGACATTTCAGGAAAAATATATGAGTAATACATCTTAAGAAATGCTTCTCATTAATCATTGCAGCTTCCAAGTAGGAGAGATTCAGTAGGACACCGTGTGTAAAATAGCTCCACAGAAAATATGTTTTTACTTAAAAACAGTTGCTTATCCCCGTCTCGCTCCTGTCCATTTCAAATTGTTGATAGTCATAACCTGTGTGAACTCTCTTATTCTAGATTGGAATACATTTTTTCAGTTTTAATTGAATCCTTTCCCAAGCAACAATGGCTTAAGTGAAGAAAATTAGTCTTTTTACTGGAATGTGTCCACACGGATGTTTTGCCTCTTTACCCATATCAGCTTCAATTCATACGTTAGGGCTTGTATTGAAAGACCCTTCCAGCCTGTTGTGATGTTCTGCTGTGATGGCCAGCATGAAGCTGCTCTAGTTTTACCCTTGAAATGCATCTTCCTAATCAAGTGTCTGATCCTACAGAGCAGCAGCACGGAATTTAACATTAAGCCTACGACAAAGCTGTATTTTATTCGTTAAAGCACAAAGACACGTGCCAAATGTTAAGTTCATGCTTACAGCCTGTTAAAGGAAAGAAACTTGAGCAAGTACTTAATGATCTAGGTGTTGAACATATGGCTAGGTGTTGAGGTCTCTCAGCTGACAGTGTAAAGGTAGTAAAACTCCCCAGAAGCAGCACATGCATTTTTTTTCTTATTTAATTAACACAATGCTAAACATCTTGTGCTTTTGAGGGCTGTGGCCACATTTATGGCTGCATCTTGATGTCTGCTGGGAAAGGAACTAATTCCCCTTGCACTGTGTGATATCCTCTCCATGCTTAAATTATCTGATCTAGCAAGCATAACACTCAGCTGACTTCTGTCTCAGTTCAGATGAAGGCACCGCATTGCGCAGTACCATTTGAATTATTTAACCAGTACATGTTGGGAATACTGAATAGACCTGCAGGAGAGTTTCCAGGTTGAGAATGCTTGGATGGTTGAAATCATGGAAAACCGATTACTAATACGGATCTGGGTTTATATCCTAATGCGCACTGTGATAGAACATCTGCTTACCCAATGAAAGTAGAAAAAAGTCACACGTTGTTGCTTAAAGACTATCGATGAAGAGGTATAATTGCAGGTCCTCTCTTATAAGGATGTTGTAAAGCAACTACAGAAGCTGACAGCCAGCAATGGTCTACGATTCATCTTTGGGGTTTTCAATAGCTTGCTGTGCAAAAGGCCAATTTATTCTGTATTAGGGAGCAGTGTTCCCAGTTCCTAATGGTAAAAATCTTCCTTTTGTGGGTGCAGTATAACTCACTACAGTGATGGATGGCAACAACATAGGTCTACATACACATGCGTGCACAAGGTAACTTGATCCAGAACCTTGTGGTTCTTTTCAGTGTTGTAAAATCAGCTCATTTTAGGGGAAGGCTAAAAAGTGCCAACACTGTCAGCAATTAGTGTAATAGTAAAGCAGCATCCGGAACATGAGTCCCCAAACATGAGTGGGATTACACTTGAGTTCTTCTGCCAGCAGCTTCTGTTCTAATTAAGTGCGTGATAAAAAAGTCACAACAGTGCTGTTGTACTGCAAAATCACTCATTTCTTAAAGTCAGAAGAAAAAATATTTTAAAAGACCTTCACACTGAGCAGACTTAGTGTTTGCCATCTTTGAGTCTCCTCCTTAAAAACACCAATATTCACAATAAAACTGTTAGCAGAGATGGTACACAAGGGATAATTTTTAAAGTACGCATGTAACAAATCCTTACCGAGACCAGTATTTTTCCTCTTATTCAGTCCCAAGCTTTGAGTACCTGTAATTCTTTATTTTAATAGGCTGAAGGTTAATGGTCCTCTTTACAGAATACATTTATCACTCATGTTCTGCCTCAGATTAGTATGACCTTCCATTTAAAGCATTGCTATACTGAAAGAGCTAAGAGAATAAAATGGCATGGTGAGTTTGTGCCTGGAGGATGCTTATTCATTGTTAATGATGTGCTCTGTGTACGTTCAGGCTTGTTCTTCTGCACCTCAGCTACATCCTTGTCTGCTGATTTCACTTGTCATTCTTTCAGCAAAAATGCTGTCTTGTAATATCTGTCTGGTTTGGCATTGCTGCACTGCAGATCTTGCTTCTGCTTCCAAATCTGCACCTTTTTTCTCCTCCTTTGCAGCATCTGCTGATTAATGTGTTTTCTGTAGTAGTGGCTGCTGTTCCCAGAGCCTGACCTTGATTTTTGGCAAACATCTTGTTGACCCATTCAGACTAAATGAAAAATGAAACTAGAAATCTCTTACTTTAGCTCTGTGAATTAGGAAAGATAACTTCAACTTTTATGGCTTCTAGTTTTTACCTTTCCTAGAAACGTTGCAGCTGAATATCATTGAGCTTTGGTCATATATTTCTAATATTAATCCTTCCCCCCCCCCCCCCCCCACCGCCCCCCCCCCCAAATATTTCCCCACCCCTCCAAGGCTCTGGAAAACTAAGCTGAAGCAAGCTTGTTTTACTCTGCTCAAGCAGGATTTAAAATGTTCATATAGAGACCTGGGTAAAGCATAGCTATGCTTTGCCTGGATTTTGCCCAAACCTCCTGCATTATAAATCAATCCTTGGTGCTTACTTAGATCAACAGTCTGAGTAACACAGTTATAAAAACACCCACCCCTCCAAGGCTCTGGAAAACTAAGCTGAAGCAAGCTTGTTTTACTCTGCTCAAGCAGGATTTAAAATGTTCATATAGAGACCTGGGTAAAGCATAGCTATGCTTTGCCTGGATTTTGCCCAAACCTCCTGCATTATAAATCAATCCTTGGTGCTTACTTAGATCAACAGTCTGAGTAACACAGTTATAAAAACAATCCCTCATCTTTGGGGTTTTTTCCTTGTTGTTTTTATCCTTTTATTCCATTTCTTGCCCCATTTTGAGTGCTCTACACCCAATAATTGAGATTCGTGCACATTTAAACCTTTAGGATATCAACCAAAAACAGATGACGGTAGCTTTTATTACTTGACTGGGGCAGGCACTTGGGTCCACGAAGTGGAAAGCGCCTCTGAACGTCTCCATCTAAGGCAGGGATTGGTAACCTATGGCCCATGGGCTGAATCAGTCCACAGGTCCATTGGATCTGGTTCACGGACCAAAGGTGTCAGTAGCAGGGGGTCTTTGGTAGCACCACACTGTGCCACTGCAGTTAGACTGCAGGGTCCTTTGCCCATGCCATGCCACGTCTGGGCAGCACAGAGAAGCAGTGGCCAGGTCCTACCTACCCTTCAACCCCAGCTGGGTCATTCCAACCCACCACCAGAAAATGTTGCTGATGCCTGCTCTGAGGTTTGTTTCTTCATCCTTGTTTAGCCCCAGTACATAGTCCTTTACCACACGAGTCATATTTACCGTCCTAGGACCTCTGTTCTTTGGTTGATTCATGGTAGGTTTTAAAGCAGAACTTGCTCCTTCCTGCCACCCCCAATACAACCATTTAGGGCATCCTACTGTAGTCGTAACCTGCTAGGTTCATTTACTGTAGGCACTATGTGAGAGAATAAATAATACATAATCTTCTCAAGAGCCCTGTGAGGTAGGGAAGGAATTATCCACTTGGGGTTAACTTCGGCTTTCACTTAAAAGAAATAACCTTCAGTACATGCTGTTTCCATGTAAAAGCTTCATTGCCCTTATTTTTTCACCTGAAGAGATTATTTGTGGACCCCGCCCCCGCAACCACAGAGATCGGGCTTTAGGAAGAGTGGAAACCATGCCACCAAGCTCGTCTGTTTGTGCGAGAGGTTGGTAGGAAGGGGCCCCGGAGCAACTGCAGTGAGGAGAAGCTGGTGACATCAAGGCTGGTGCTAACGTGTGCGAGAGCTGCTGCAAACCCCGTCCCGGGTGGCTACCTAGGATTCAGCCGCTCCTCACGTGGGCAGCCCCATGGGAGTAGACAGGACCTGTATGTAAACAACCAACTCCAGGTAGCTAATGTGTCTTTGCAGGCTCACACAGATGCTTTCACAGGGATATGGCCCTCTCAGCATGGCATCTGGGCCTGTCCGAGTCTTCAGAGCTATTGTAAGGACACAGTCTCAGAGATGGGGGAGTGCTGGTACCTCCATCTCACCAGTGTGGAAGTAGGGCACAGAGAGGTTAAGACCTAAGGACTCCTGCACAAGCCAGAGTCAAAGCCCTTGTGATGCTCTTTCATCTCCATGTACATTTGTTCTATGGAAAAGTTTTATCCCATGACAGATGTCTAGAGAATGTCCCACAGCATGCTTCAATCCCCCGGCTACCAGCCATGCAGCAGCATCTTCCATGGGGAAGGGTAGCGGGGTGGACCAGCGCTACTTTTTCCCCCAGGTGCCCCACCAATTCATGGGCTGCATCTAGTCTCTTTAGAAGTTGCTGAGTTCTGGTCCAGTGGGTTTAGCATAAGGACTCCTCCCTACAGTTGCCAGCTGTGACAGACTTTCCCTGCACCCTCGGTCAAGTCGCATCATCATCTTGCTTCAGCACTCCCGGCATGAAATACACAGATAACAGGGGTGTTGCAATAATGAACAATTTGCAACACTAATTGCAACAATTAGCAGTTAGAAAGCACTGTGCAAGGGCTACACAAAGCTCTTGGGTCAGAGGCGGTATCTTTTATTAGACCAACTAAATAATAGCAAAAAAATCCCTTTCTTTCCAGGCTTTTGGACACATACACGCTTCTTCAGACAGGAGAATTCAACGATTGTAAAAATCCTCCCGGGTAGAAAAGAAACTCCATTTTGCAGAGGGGAGATAGAGGGTGGAAATATTCCCCTGGGGATCTCGGAGTCCTTTTGTGCGAGGGTTGCTCTGTGATGGGCGGATGAGGCTGCCTTCTTCCCTGGAGGTGTCCATGTCAGAGGCAGACAGGGAGGTGAAAAATCTTTCTTTCTTAGTTAGTAATGACGTTTCTTTTCTACCTAGGAGGACTTTTACAATCTTTGAATTCTCCTCAGCCTGAAGAAGGTTATAAGTGCCCGAAAGCTTGCAAAGAAAGGAAGTATTTTGCTACTATTTAGTTGGTCTAATAAAGATATCACCTCTAACCCGAGAGCGTTGTGTACTTTTTTGGACCAACACTGCTACAACATCGATCCCTGTACAAGGGCTAAAATTCAGGACACTGCACATGCAGCTGCCCGGTAGGTGGGAGTTGCACAGTCCTAGGCACGCAGCTGTTCCATAGCACAGCCATCTCCTGTGAACGTTTCTTAAAATGTCCCTACCTCTGTAGAAATGGCTGACACAAGCAGGTGGGTGCCCTTCCTACAGACAGGACCGGTAGTGGAGAAGCCCTGAAATCCCCCAGACCGCTCTTTAAAGAGTTAAAAAAGCCAGTTAATTTTAAGAATGGCCTTGTTCCAGCCTCCCTGTAGCCCACTCAGGTCAGCCCGGCTTACAGAGGCACATCAGCAGCAAGCAAGTCTGCTCTGTCTGGGGGATGCACCCACGCAGGCAAGCGCAAAGGTTGCTTCTGCAGCGAATTGCACACAAACTCCTGTTAACAATCTGGCAAAAGGTTCAGGGAATATTTTACTTTCTGAATCAAGAGACATCCTTTAATTTCCTCCAACAGCTGAATCCTCTAATTTCACTTGTCAGGGAAGCTGCATCAGATCGCCCACGTACACGCTCACTTAAAGGACATTCTGTCCCCCATTAGAGACGCAATATTTTTAGTGTCCTACTAGCACAGAGTAAATGCCGTCATGATGCTTTTCAGTGACACTCCTGCCTTGCTTCCACAAATTATTAGTGCCTATTTTTTCTGGGATCCTTGTAATTTAATGCTCCTCTTGTGACACTGCTGAAGTCCCAAAACACTGCACGGTGTTCATTCCTTTAAAGAAACACATTTCTCTGCCGTAGAATCACTTCCTAAATTCAGAGAAATGGGCTCCTTCACATGTAGTTTGGGGCTCTCTCCACATTGGTTTTGCATGTTCAGAACCCTTTAATGGCAAAAGAGTGGCCGAGCACATAGATGTATGCTGCAACCTGAAAAAGAGAGAGTATCCCTTGCTTGTGCATTAATCATCAGCATACATGAGAACTCCCTTGCAGTAGAAAGCATTGCCTATTTTGTTTTGTCTCTTTGGGGGGGGGGTTCAGTGGGAGGCGAATCTAGAAGACCCTGCTCAGTGTTTAGCTAAGCAGAAATTGTCTTGATTTCAAAATGTTACTCATCGCACAGACAGGCGGGCCCCATTCTTTCCTGGTTTAGACAAGTGTCAGTCTGGAATTGCTTTTAGAGTCAACAGAGGCACCTGCAAGCTATGGCCGGGAACAGACTTTAGCAGGGTTGGCAGGGTGTGTCCCCTAGTCATTCATTAATGTCTGTACAATAATTTGAAAATGTAAAGCGCCATATAGGTGTGAGCGTTATCATCCCCTCCCCCCTTCTCCTTAATCTTTCCTATCTCAGTTGTGCTTTCATTTCTATAAACTCTTGATCCACCACTTATCACAATGGCTGCCACTGCTCTATGGGTTCATTCCCAGCCTGCATAATTGGTGAGATTTAACTTCCCTATTAAAGGTTTCAAACACATTCCCTGTCTGTAAAGTGAAGGATGATTTTTTTTATTCTTTAAAAAAAAAAAAAAAAAAGGCTTTCATACAGACTCATTATTCTGTTCCCCTCAACTGCAGTACTTGTCAGATGCATTATACATGAATAAACACACGTTTTAGACAGCTCTACAGATCAAAAAGCTCATACAGCTTCCCGATGTGCACAGGATTAATCTTGGTTAATTACTATATCAATTTATGATGACATGTAGATCTCATTAAACAAATTTAGTAGCAATAGCTTTTCCAAAGGGAAAGCACTCAAAGGACCCAAACTCTGTTTGTACTAAGAAGTTTCAGTTCAGTTGGTCTTCCTGTCCTTAGGTCCTGGCCACCCCTTTCTTATTCAGAAACGGAGAAATGTCTCTTCTTCTGTATTCACCAGGGAATCCTCAGTGTGGCAGGACAAAGCTGCGCAGATTTCTTAGGCAACACAGGCTCTTACAGCCTAAAAGCCTCTCAACATCCAAAGTACAAGAGTACTTTTAAGAGAATCTGAGAATTGTGAATGCTGGAAACTAGGTTTAGATGTGTGCAATGATTGTAATGTGCCAGGGATTGCACTGTAGAAAGAGCTCAAAATGCTCCATTTCCACGGCTTCCATAATCTGATGTGTTGAGAGAAGCCTCAGTACCCTGGGACTCTCTCCTATCCGTCATACCCTTTTTCTTCAGCATGAGCCACTTTTTCAGAAGCCTGGTTCTGTTTCTCCAGCCCCAATGTTTTCCCTACTCCAGAAATACTACCACCATCACATTTTCTCAGTTTTAGTGTTTTCAACCAACCCACTGCTGTCTTGCACCACAACTTTACTTCCCCCCCTAAATCTTTTATTTGCTGTCAGAATTGTAGCCTGGATCCCTTCCAGCCCTTTACTAATATCCACTGGATTTCTACTAACAAGTCCCATGTCATTCAAGCCAAATCCTTCCTGCCTGATGGTGTGTACAGGAAAGCAGATGGGACCCATCTCCCAGCTGGCAGAAGTCTTAAAGAAAGCTGCTGTTGGTGCTGGTGGGGTTTTTTTGCACTTAGGCTTCTTTTAGGTGTGCGTCTCAGCATGCCTTCCAGTGAATTCATGGAGGGAAGAATGAGAAAAAAGGAGCAAATGCTGAAATCAGCAGGACTACTTTGCTGTGTCTGCTGGATGTGATACAGGTTCCTCCTCTCCTGCCCCCTTCCCTGTATTATCTGCACACCTTCCAGTAGTTGAGCAGGTAGCATGCCTCTTGCTTTGCTGTTCCTCTCTGCGCATCATCTTAGTTATTGCAAACCTCTTCTTCCTTCTCTGCCAGATAAGTTTGAACACCCAGTTTCTACAGTCTTGCTTCTCTAAACAGTTTAGTGCAGAGGCAGTCAGTGTTTGATAAATCATCACCAAATTTGGTGTTGATGTGTGGTGGTCAGCTGACCACCCTGAAACAAAATGAATGTTGCAGTGGCTTCAATGAAAGGCTTGGCTAGAGCTGTAGGCAGGCGGCCCCCCAGCCTGCCTTGCGACAGCTGGGTACAGGCTTTCTGCTTTTGGACTGGAAACCTAAAGCATGCAGATTTAAGTCTAAATACAGCCTGAACTCTCTGGAGTTTGAATAAATCAGCAGAATCTACTTACTACAAACATAATGCTGTTTATGTTTTGTAGTTTATAATATTTCAGGCTGAAACACCAAAAAAGGAAAGCCTGAATGAAGAAATAGTAAAGCTCTGATCTCTCTGCTACTTCTTTCTCTGAAACAAAGAGTTTATTGTAGAATGACATTTACCCAAGTTAGCCATTTGTTCACTTTCCTGCACAATGAGAATACATTTCTCTTTACAGTATAAATGTAAAATTATCCCACTTTCTAATTAGGTGACAGATTCTCCTTCCAGATTCCTTACTATGCATCTATAGTGATTGCAGGGATCTGCATTATTTGGCCAAAAATAAATCCTCTGTCAACTTTGAACTCTCATTGGTATCCCCTGTTATGTAGGTTTTCATACTGTACAGCATCCGATTTAATTGGTGAGAGCTGTGTGGATGAGCACCTACTCATAAATTGCAGTTGGCCAGCTTAGGGGATCACACAGCATACCAGTCACTTTTGCAGGTGCTTATTTGATATGCATTTTTTTTTTTTTGTTGTGACTTCAAGGAATTGCTCAACAAAAGCCTGTGTGTTCTGAAGATGTGCAATGGGAGCCCTTGGCAGTGGCAGCTTTATTCCAAGACTAAAATTAAAACAAATATAAATGTCACTTACAACCGGATGATGTTACTCAGGAAAAAGTGTTCTTTCCCTCATCAGCACCCAGGACATCACTGCTGCACGGTAACTGGAGCACTGCAGCAGTCTCTGCTTTCAAACCTGACACTTTCTTTTTTCAGATCTGTGGCTTCGAAAAAAAAATGGATATTTGATAGAAAAACAGTCCCTACGTAGTCCCAATTTAGCCTCTTTTTAGCCGGATGTTTTGCCGTCGGACACCTAGTTTCTTTAGCATTTTATATAGCTACTTTTAGAAGGTTTAACTAGATTAGTAGACCTGATATACAAGAAGGCTGAGCTGGAATGCACAGCAGATCAGCAAACATTTCCATCTAAAAATACGAATAAGTTGCTGAAGCTATATTCTCCCTATGCTCCCTTCCCCCAGTACAAAAGGTTTTCAGGAAGGGCAACTGGATTGTGGGACATTACATCATTGGTGAAACTGCATGACCCAGATTTATGGCAGACAGTATCCTTATAATTCCTTGATCTGATTTGGCTTTTAAGAATAAATCTGAATCGTTTTATTCTCAGCTCTTAAGGTGACATTGTAGCACAGTTGTGGGGGAGGTGCCGGTACTCCGCGTTTAAAAATAAAAATCTGAGGACACCTGCCCTGGAAAGAGAAGGTATCCTGTTATAAAGTCTGCTCTTGTAGTGCAAAGGTTTTGATGCATACGTCACAAAAAACTGCCCAACCAAATCATCAATAAACTCCCAGAAGTTTTTCGTTCAGCTGTGAATCTAGTGCTCTGGAGACATGCAAGCTGCTTGACTGGAAGGGGAAAAGCTTAATAACAGTCCATCTATGGGCTGGAGATTACTGTGTTCTGCGTGCACATACCATCGCTCTCAAGTAAACACAGTCACCTCTGTCCAAGCGTGCACGAACGTGCTTTTATTAGAATGAAAGCAACTCCGAGAGGGAGCAGAGCTTGGAAACTTTCAGTTTTGTGCAAGTGCCAACATCAGGTTCACACATCAGTCCAGGGTTGTCTGTATTGATTCCAAGGAAATTAGGTGGTGTTAATCTCTGTAGGTACATCATGCACTATATTATGAGCAAAGATGAATGAATTTGTCATTACAGCTGCACTTTTGAAACGACTGAAACCTCTTGTAAAATTACCAGCATGTTTATGTTGACATTTTTAACCCACAAAGTTATTTCCTTGGAGATTTTAGCTCTTAAGTATTTTCTTTAAAAATATTTTCACTAGGCACATACCGTATATAGAGAGTAATGCTATATCACTGCGACTAAGAATAATCCAGTTGTACTCCCTCCCTTGCTACCTGTCTTGTTTTATAGGCGGACGCTTCTGTTCCTTCTCCCCTTGCATCGAACAAGTTCAAAGAACATGCCTGGCTTTGGAAGAACATGGTTTCACTGAGATTAACACTTTGGAAATTCTCCTCCGAGTATACAACGTAAGGACAATTAGCTTGCAAATCCCTGACCTTGGAAAAGCAGCAGAGGATAATTCCAACCCAGGATTTGACAGCAGCAACCAAGCAAACCAAGGTGTCCTGTGTGGTAGTCAGCAGCAAGGAACCATACAGTTTAAAAGTGGTGTGCCACTCCGGGAAATGGTGGGGCATACTGGCTATCTAACCTTTGCTACCAAGAGCCTGTTGTAGTATGTTTGGCATTTGAGTGTGCATACAGCTTGTCTTTATATCTATGAGGTTATTTTTTCTATTGAAGGAGATCCAACTTGTACTCGTCAGTGAATTCCATATATAGTCAGATTCAGTTAAAATATGTTTTGTTTAAATAACACTTGAGCACTAACTAGACCAGCGGAGCTAGGATGCTGAGGCTCTGGAACAGGGCTCCTTTAGCTGCCAAGAGGAAGGTAATTTACTACTTGATGGCAATTCATTGGAATTAGAAAATAAAACCACTTATTGATAAGTCTGGGTTAAGATCACTGGCGTTCCTTTGTGCTTTCTGGATCTTCTTATTAAGTTTTCTTCTTTTCCCCAAACCACATGGGACCCTTCTTTTTGTTGACTCCCATAGGGTTTGTGTGTGTGTGTGCAAAACATGAAAGTTTCTAGTGGCCTCAGTTGCAATGCTGAAGTTGTAAACTCATACAGCTGTCACAGAGATTGATTGCAGAATAGTGTTTCCCTAGAATGGTATTTGGCCAGAAGGAAGATTTTTTGCTCTGGGTTCAAGAACACAACCTCTTTACCCCGTTTCACAAAGGCATCTGCAAATCAGTTGAACTACAGAAAATTCTGTCAAGCTTGCTGATTGGTTTACAAGAATGGTTTGGAAAGATCTTCCCATTTTAGAGATCTGGTCCAGAATGGCTCATTCATACTGCCACATTATAATAGAACAGCTGCTTTCACTTTTCTGAAGATGGTTATAAATGTATTAAGAATGGCCACTTATTGTTAACTTCATACATCTCTGTGATCAGTATACCTTAGTTGTGGGGATTATTTTTTTAAATATATGTTAAGTTACCAGGGCCTGCTATATATTAGTGATGGGAAGCTTGCTTCTGGCAGCATTTAACAATGCAAATGTAGTAATTTACTGTAACACCCATCGTTAGGCTTTTTTACCAAGGTTGCTTGGTGATTCGGATCGTTTTTGAATACCAGATTAAATTTAATTTTTACTGCTTAAAATTATTGTGTGTATTTCTGAGGCTCTGCAGGCCTCTTTTATGTAAAATCTCTGCCATGTTCTTACTGGCTGCTAGTAATATCTTCCGGAGTGTTCATTTGGTGCAAAAAACCTGAATATTTCAATCGGTATTGGTTGCTTTTTGCATCTCACAAGTGACGGTGTGAATGCTTGAACCTGGTTTCTCCCTGTTCTGGACAAAAATAACAAGGCTAAGCTTTTAACATGTTTCTGCAGAGCACTAATCCATAAAGATTTAGAGACAGCTCAACTGATCATGACAGCAAAGATAAACTGTTGAGCAGATTAAAGGCAAAAAGCAATTCTGTTGGACTAAGTTATATAAGTAGTTCTGCAATTGTAGCTTTTCTCTTAAAATGCTGTGAAAGCTCTCTTCCTTCCCTGCCCCACCTAATGGCCCGGTGAGGGCAGGTGGCAGGCAGCTGTGGCAGGCACTTGAATAGATAGGTGGGTAGAGCTGTGCTGTTACTGTGTGCATGTAAAACAGAGCTATTGAAGAAATTCCAGGAGCTGGCTTAAACTAGAAGGGTGATGGGAAAGGCCAAGTTAATGCCACGAGTGTGCCCTGAGGCTACCCTGTTGAGTGAACGTAATGTATTGTCAGAGCAGTGGGGTAGCTGGAAGTCTTGGGGTTCTACCCTTTCACGTGAAATTACCATTTTGGAGCCAGGCTCTCTTTGTGACAACTTTACATTTAAGTTAGACTGGAAACATGAAAGTCAGGTTTCAGCCTTTGCAGTGAAACCTCAGCAGATCAGTACAGGGAAAGCTAGGTTTGACTGACATTTCTCTTGCAAAGTCTAGTTCAAAGCCCACTGAAGTCAACTGAAGCCTTTCCATTGACTTCACTGGGCATTGTTTTGGTCCCATACTAAATACGGACAAATACTCCATTGAAGAAGAATGAGCTTATCTGTGCCTTTAAGGTGTTGAGGAGGCCTTTCAGATGCCGGTCACACTAAGGCTCACCTGCCTTCTACCACACTGGTTCCTGCTAACCCTCAAAATGAAAGCAGCAAAAGGAATTCTGCATGTGATCAGCTTCCAGTGGGCAGGGCAGGTGGTTATACACCATGCTGCTGAGGGCCTTCAGACTGTAAATACCCATATGATTTCCCTTAAATTTGCTCAACTGAATCAGAGACATAAGTCTCCTTTGCTTTGTGGGGAAATCTACCCGATGTCCCCTTCTTCAGGCTACACAGAGACAATCAATTATTTCTGGATGCAATTTTTAGTCCCCTATCTAGAATGAAATGTCTTCTCATTCTTTGTATCCCTTTCTCCCCCGTACCCTCATTTCACACAGTTTGGGTGTGCATCCAAGGTCTGTACATTGGGTGCTGCTGTCCATATCAGTATTTCAGCTCTTGTTGAACATTTATGTTGCACTCGTGCCTAAAAGCTGCAGCCAGGTTGGGTCCCACTGTGCTTGGTGCTGTACATGACATGACAGCTGCCATTCTAAGAGATGAGCAAATGAGGTGGACAAGTGAGCCAGGCTGGGGGAATAAATATAAGTGCATTGCCCATCATTTAGATTGCAGTAGAAGCCTTGGAGGGACAGGGCAACACAGTCAGGATGTCTCTGCTTGTTCCTTATGCTTGTGCCTGAATTTCTGACTGCTCAGATACATTGGGTAAAATGATGGTTCCCAATATGGAATCTCTCTTCCCTACTGGGAAGTATTCCAGAGCACAACCTTTTGCTAGCTCCCTTGAGTTTATATCTTTGCTCCATTGTCCAAGTGAACCAGATGATCACAGTGGCCGTGAGGGACCCAGAGCAGAGGAGCCGTGGTCTCTAAGGTGCTCTGAGCACTCACTGCTGGCAGTACAGTCCCCATCCCTGAGCAGTGTGAGCTCACCATCTTCAGTGAGGATCCTGTGCCTTCATGTCCTGCCAGGCTGCCTTTGGGAGGAGACTGAATTAAAACCACTTTGCCTACCAGGTTGATTTTTCAGAGGGGCTGGGCACTGGCAACTCCTGTCTGATGTCACATGGGGCTGTGGGGAATCAGCAGCTCTAAAAATATCAGGTCCTGTGTGTATGCTACAGGCACCTCTGATTCTGCTGTTGCTACTCTGGAAATACAGAATAGACAGTCCAGTGCTGGTGACGACAAGGTCTGAGCAGAAGAGGTCTGAATAGCTGTGGGGAATGACAATTCATATCTGAGGATGTCAAAGTGCAGACACTTCTGTTTTGCCTCTTCTGGGTAGCTCTTGAGCGTCTACTGAAGTGATATAAGTAAACAGACCAACTGCTGAGTACCCAAGTCCAGGGCACAGTCCCAACCCTACCACCGACCTGAGGTCCACAGGAGATTTCTGGAGCCCATAGTATTCTACACATCTTCCGGTTCCAGTCAGTGTAATCACCTCAGCACAGTGCCGCAGGTGGGCTAATTAACATGGCTGAGTGGCAGCGTTAATTAGTCCAGTCACAGCACTGCATGAATGCAGCTACACTGCTTCCAGTAAAGCTAATTAACTCTCAGTAGAGCTATCCATGTGGAACAGCGTGGCATCTCAGCAACATATCGCCTGGCACACTGGGAACATCTAGGAGGCGTCCAAATTTGGAGCAAAACTCATTCCAGGGACATTTTTGGGGTGCTGAAACTTGGCCCTGGAATTCAGAGGTCTTCGAAAAGTTCCAGACGCTCGGTAGGTTTAGATATCAGGTGATATCAGACTCCTTTCCTCATCAGGGAGAGCAGAGCATTGGAGGGTAGGATTTTCAGAAGAGCTTGAACTAGCAGGTCTAGCTGTGCTCCCATGCATTTCCCACCCCAGCGAGAGCTGTAGTCCTGAGAAGGGAAAGTGCCAGAGACCCCATGAAGTCCTCAAGAGACATTGCTCTTGATTTCCTATGGAAAGCACTCAGATACTTCAATGGTGAGGGCCAGTATAAAACCCCCAAAAGCTAGCATTGGATTATAGATGCGTGGTTTCAAAGAGCTATATTTTCCAGAACGAGCCCGTGAGACAGATCAGGGAGAGCCTAAGCGCACTGTCACCATCGGATCATAACAAATCGACACATGCCTCTGGCAAATCACATAAAGGAGGGTGACACCCGTAACAGAAGGGTCGATGTATGTGTCTGCGGGGAGTGATACGTGTGTCACAATAAAGCCTGTACGTTTAACTGGTCTCTTGGCTGCATCTGAAGAATTGGGGTTTTTCAATTTCCAAAAGAAAAGAGCCAGCTTGTGTTACTTCCTTCCTCGCTGCGTGACAGCTAGATTGGAATTAGGCTGCATTGGTATAAATGCAGGGAAAAAATACATTCTTTCTTAAATTGCAGCTTAAAAATAGCCCTAAGCAGTGAATGCCTGTGGGGTGCATAGCCAGCCTCCACCTGGCATGTCCCACACAGTGATTCAGGGGCCATTAGTCGATGGTGTCTGTTTGTAACACACTGATTACACAGGAAAGCAGTTTTGAACATTAAAGTTACTTCTGATACCTTTACTAAAATCAAGACAAGGAGAAGCTGGAAACAGAGAGAGGCTGATTCCCCTAAGAGGTAAGTGGCCTCACCTACATAATGTGCGTGCACTGGTTGGTCACTCAGGTGAACTGTGCTATGGACATCATTACTGCACTGCTTCCTTTCCCTGCCTTCAGCTTGCAGCCAGAGGACCAGCAGGGATGTGTCCTAGCACATGTGAGATCCAAGGTGCTGCTCCCAGCAGTGCAGCCTGTTTCTTTGGCAGCGTCTCCTCTTCCTTCCATCTGCTGCCCAGGCAGGAGCTGGGGGCTCTCACTTGACACATGAGTGTCAGCACACCTAATTAACCAGAAAGGCTCATATGGCATTGTTGCTAGAGAGCAGAGCACCAGTGAGGGGGAAGCCACTTGCAGTGACAGCAGGGCTATCTGAGCCCATCTACATTTGGCCCTTTTAATGCCCTGCTGACTATGGCAGGCTGCCGTGGCAGCAGACACTGCTATTCAAATGGATGGCCAAGTGTAGGCCTCCAGAAGGTGAGGCTGGGATTTACAGGTGTCTTGTCAAATCATGTTGGATAATGTTCGTTTGCACCTTTTCACAGAAGGGAAAGCAGGCTGCGTGCTCTTGCTCTTGCTCAGCTGGAACTACTGAGTCACGTTCTGGAGACATTTCAGCACCACAGGATATGCTGATGGAGACCGAGCCCACCAGACAGTAGGGTTGCTGTTGGAATGACAGTGTGCCTTGGCAAAGTGTGGCCTTGAGTTCAAACTGTAACCAGGGGCTGTTGGGCTTGAGTGGTGCTGGAAACATGGGCTGAGCAAGAAGGACTATGTGACTTCATTGACAGCATGCAAGCTTCTTCCTCGGGGGAGGTCTGATACTGTGGCATCAGCCCAACAAGCACGAGAGCTCTGCTTCCCCTGGCATATAGAGGTGACTGCTTGGTGGGAGTTGTCAAGCTACTTACCATTGGGCTGGGCACCAGTTTAGAGTCAGGGACCCTTGTAATGCAGGTGCACATGGAAGCACCTAGTGTGCTGCTCCAAGTAGGCAATCCAGAAGGCAAATCTACCACACATGAGTGCTGGACTGTGCAGGAGATGCTTATAGACCCCCTGTGTCTCTTCTGTGCTCCGTCAGCAAGTGCAGAGAGGAGTCTATTAGCAACACCACAGCGCAGCTATTACTGGAGCATCATGGCAGGTTCTCTGATACGAGCAAAGGGCGGCTGGGCAAAGCACACCATGCCAGAATGCCCAGGGACTGGGCTTTCCAAAAGTAGGTAGCAGGGGCGATCTCTCTCTTCCCCTCAGTGCTTCTGGCTGACCCTGCATGTCCACGGTTACTGGGGCTAATGGGGACATTCCCCCAAGTGCTCAGTATTCACTGGTTCATAGTTGTGTGGTCGCTCAGGTCAGGTTTCACTGCCTTGCCTGAGATGTTTCTTTTCAGGAATGATTCCAAGCTCTGCTACATCATCCATCTGGCCTTGCTCTAACACATTAGCAGGAAAAAAACAGTTGCTGAGATCCTTCCCACATGGCAATTCTTTTCTTTTCCTCTGTTCAAAAATTAAAGCAAACCTCCAAGTTGTATGTTTTTATTCCCCTTTTAATTAGCTTCCCCGCTTCTCCTCCCAGCTGCTGGGTTCTGTTCCTTCAAGGAGCAAGCAGCCAAGTGAAGCAAAGTCCAGGTCTCTGAAGCAACGTGTGGGGCTGCTCAAAGCAGGGGATCTGAGGAGCTTCACTTCAAAGCAGTCATGCGCAGAGCAGGGTGCATCAGAGCAAGGCAGCTGAGAAGAAAAAGGAGCTGAGGATCAGCTGGAGGCTGCAAAAGAGAAGGGAAAAAGACCTGGAGTTGAGCAGCATGAATGGGGAGCATATAGAAGTAAGATTATGTAGAGCATTTTACTGCTTCCCCTTTTCTTTCGTTGCCTGTGGGATCTATCCATGCATAGAGGGTCTGCAAAGCCATTAATCCGCCCACCCTAAGCCTGCATGGAAAGGAAGGCCAAAGCCAGATCTGCATTGGTGTGTGGGATGCATATTGCTCCTCTGCCCCAGCTTTCCAAGAGGCTCTGTCCTACAGATATGGAAGCCCCAGGCTTTGTTGTCCTTTACCACGATCTCCTCTGCAGCTGGGAACTGGGTCACCCCTAAAGTGTCATCCTCAAGGGAGCTTTCAAGACCCACTCATTGAAGAGAAGCACCTGGGTTTGAGGCCAGATCTGCCTGAGGTTTAGGGTTTACTGTGGCAAGAGCAAGCTCCCCACACAAGTACAGCTTCCAGTATTGCCTCTAAAAGCTGGGACCTGTAGGCAACGAGGGGCAGGGGACAGCTCAGTCTGGTTATGCCCTGCTTAAATATTTTTCCCTTTAGCATCTGCTCTTCGCCACTGTGAGAAATAGGCCTGCGGTTTGACCCAGTCTGGCTGGTCCTGTGCCTGGGGTCTCCTAGGTTTTTCCAACAAAGAGGCAATCCCTTGGAATGTTTCTGTTTATCCCGTTGTCTACAATCCAGAGATCGGAAATGTAGTCAGTGAGCCACGAAGCCTCAATCCCACATGTCCATTGTTTAGTTTCTCCAGGCTGCTAAATAAGTGTTTAACTTATGCGGAAGCAGTGACATTGCTGGGACCTGGGCCACAGGAGGGCAGATAGCGGACATCTGAGTCATTCCATCCAAGCCACATGTTCAGAAAAAAGCAGGCCTTGGTTCCATGGCACAACGTTGCTAGAAGGCAATGTCATGTTAGCCTAAGTCAGCTTCGGACTACCTGCCTGTCAAGGACTGCCTGCTCCTCCGAGAGGAGTAATCAGCAGCAAGAGGACCACCTTACCTCAAGGCCAGGCCTGGGGCAAGATCATGGGATCATCAAGATCATTCTCTGCCTTGATGGGTCGTTCCAGATTTAGCTGATTCTACCCAGCTTTGTTCTGTTGAGGGGCTTTAGTGTTTTTATGTCCAGAGACAAATTGAATTGAATAGGTAACAGAGGACCAAACAAATACACAGTGCTGCTCAGATACGGAGAGCCTACTAGTGTTGGCGCTTCTTGCCTCCTGCCGTTCATCTTCAGCCAATGCAAGAATGCAACGTCCCGCGGGTTCTTCCCAGACTTTGTTAATGTGCAACGAGGCTTTCACCAGGCAACAAGTGAACAGTCTTGCAAATAATTGTGTCTGAATGAGAGCTACAGGATCAGACTTGCCTATTTAGAATATCAAGGAGAGAACTCCACCCACAAAATAACAGAGTTATATTTTAGTAGCACCTAGAAGCCCTAATTGAGCTGGGCACCAGACATGTGCATAGTTACGGACGGCCCTTGCCCCAAAAAGCTTGCTGACCTTGCAGACCAAACTGCAGGGCAAACAAAGGCCTAAAGAAGTGAGGCTCCTGACACCTGTCCTGTGCCTTCCCCACTCAACTCTCAAATGGAATAGAGGCCTTTCCATCTTCCTACTCCTTCTATGTCTCTTCTGGATGCGAAGCTCGGGGAATCTGTATGAAAGTCCCCATGCAGATGTGACATGCCTTGTGAAGGGAACCAAAATTGCCATTTCACCCAGATAAATCTGTCACATAGGTTATTGCTGATCCTTTGAGAAACACTTTTTATGCAGTCAGTAGAGCTTGGGCTCGATCCTGCAAGTATTAACTCAGGTAAATAAGGGTTTGCTGGGCTGCGTGAATGGAAAATGGAAATGTTAGGTGCTGAGAGAAGTAACCACTGTAGTCTGAAGTCAGGTGGCAGGCTGGGGAGCTTTGTACCTCATAGACTAACTAAAGTGCATATATAATGTTAGATGAACATAATGTTAGTTCCTGTCATATGATGTCGATGCTCAGTGCAGTACTCGCATAGGACTGTGATTGACAGGTGGTAGATGCTATGCGACAGGTAGCTATGAGCGGTTCCACTCTTGGTGCCCTGTTAAGATATCATCCGTCTGCCTTTCAGTTCATGTCCTCACAGACACAGTGTTGCTGGGCTCTTCAAAAGAGCCAAAGGGAACTGGAAGCTTGTCTCCTATTGCCTTCCCCTGGCACTCACCTACCTCAAAGGTAATGAGCTGCCCAACTCCCATTCATCTCACGCAGTGTCATCAATGTCAATACGAAGTAGGCACCAAAGTAGGAGTTAAGCACCTCACTACCTCTTTGAGGGTCTTGGTCTTCTTTAAGGCTCTAACCTCAGCTCTGTAGCATCTATAGAATAGAGAAGTAGGGCTAGAAGGGACCTCCAAAGGTCATTCCCTGAGGTAGGATCATCCAAACCACTCAAGCAAATCCTTGTCTCACCTAACTACACAGGCAACCCTGTCACACAACCACAAGACATGGCACCCTACTTGCCAAAGGTAAAGCAGAGAGATAACAGTGGTCAGTGTCCTGCTGCTGCAAGGGTTGTTGGAACACACTCGAGATCCCAGGAAGACGGCCAGGCCGCCCTGCTACCGAGAAAGGCAAAACCCAACCTGTCAATCTGTACCAACCTGACCATGGGGTAAAATTATTTCCTGGTCCCAAAAGTGATGATCAGTCTGACCTTGACCCTTGTTGTTCAACTGAAAGGCACATTCACAAGACACCAGATCTCCTCAGGGTGCCTCAGAGGCAACCACAGGGAGAGTGTGATCAGATCACCTCCCACAGAACAGGCCGGAGCAAGGGCAAAACCCTCTAGCCAGGAACTACCAGGTTTTAGTCCCAGCAGGAGCACTGGCACAGCCCAGTCAAAATCCCAGCCTTGCCTTCGGGCAACACACAATGCCCCTGAGGAAGGTTAAAAAAAGGGTCCCTGACATGTAGCAACAGGAGGAGGCAAAAATTCCTTCCCACCTCATGCAGCAATCAGCAAAGCCCAGAAACATAGGAAAATCCACACAGTATAGCATAGGCATAGCTACTTCTGGATCATCCCTAATCCACCTCTTAGAAGTACTGTATAATTATACTCATTTTAGTGGTGGAAAACACTGACACGTGTGTTACTGGTACAAGATCATAAGACAGCACTAGGAACAGTATCCTCCCAGGAACCCAGTCCTCTGCTCCACCCATTGTAATTCCTTCAACTGTCCCGTATGGTAAAAGTGTCCTAATGCCCAGCAAGCGTTTTTCTCCTTTAAAATAAAAGTTATTCCAACTCTCCCAGAGTGGCTTTGCCTGCAAGTGCTTACAGCACCTGAATGGGAAGTATGTAAATAGATTTTTCAGTTTCACAACTCATTACCGAAGCTGAGCACAGAGCCATTTCAGTGCTTAATGATTTCCCCAAACTCTAGTTCCTTTTATTCCATAGTTGCTATCGTTAATTAGGTGACTTAATTAAATACAGGATTAAAATATGTAAGGCAACCTTTCCTTGAAGCAAAAAAGAGTTTGCTTTGTATTCTTTCCTGAGCCAAACTGGTCTATAAAAATCAGCTGTTCATGGATGATCTTGTAGCAGAAGGGACGAGTTAAAGAGGCTTACATGATGCACTGTTTTTTTTCCAGAGCTACAAAAAAAAATATCCCTCAGGAATTAGAAGGATCAGTGACTATATATAGATGCCACACTTTTTGCCATGTAAAGATAAATTCACTGCAGCTGCCAGCTGAGGCATTGCACTGATTTCAGACAGACTCTGTGTCCCATTGCATTTTGTTTTACAGCCTGCGAGCCAGCATTTAATCTCAAGTGAAAATTACTGAAGCACAAATACCAAAGAAACTTTTAGTGACTTGAAACTTTGGGCAGTCAGCAGGCGCCTCTCTGCTTGCCCCTATCCTTTATTTGATGGCACATATCAACAGCTTTGTTCAATTGCACATACAAAAATGACTTTAAAGAATATCCAGGCTGCAAAGTGAAGCATTTAAAAATGAGGGCATGCCGGACTTAGGGCTAGCCTTGCAACCTTAAAATATGTCCCCTTTGCTGCATGTGTATTAGGATGTAGTGTTTAATCACAGGACCACATGTTGTGATGTCCATAGGCCCCTCCCTAGCCTCACAAAGGAAACAGGAGAGTTCCTGTCTGTTCTTCATGATCCAGAGCTATGCAGGGATACCTGAGGCTGCTCTGAATGAGCTTACTCGGGACCCCAAACAGTACCATCGTGTTAGTGGACACATGGTGACATACCCTGCTCCTAGGCAGAGTACTGCTATACTGCTGTGGATTCTTGGCTAGTTCAATCCCTCTGCATGGCATGGCTCTGTTCGGTGTAGTACAGTGGCTCTCAACCTTTTCTTTGGACTTGAGGGACCCCTCACTGGACTCGAGGCCTCCCCTCCATAAGTGTTGTGAACTGCATGGCACCCAATTTCAAAAACTAATTATTATATTACAGTGCTTGCTTCCTTGAAGACAGGGTGGGCAGTTAGGGTAAGAGATTGGCCAGACAGGGACAAGCCTTAGCCTGCACTTATCTGCTTTTCTCCTTCAAAGGATCCCGTGGCCCCCTGATTGAGAATTACTGGTGGAGATGCACCCTCTCTGAAGATGCAGGCCTGGTTTTCTAGGACAGTGCCCAGCCATGAACCAGGAGATTGTCCCTTGTCTTCCTGCCATCCCCTGCCTCATTCTTAGCATACATCCTGGCTTCTGGAACAACTGAGACAAGGGTCTTACAGGGAGTTGCCTCCTTCACTGCACTGCCACAAAGCAGATCCGTCCTGCCACGGCCACACATGAGCAGCACTTTATTTCCTGTTCAGACTTCACTATCAGACCATTGCCCACAGGTAGGTGGAATCCATTCTGCCCTCAGCACCAACAATAAACTGCTCAGCCCTCCCCAGAGCAACCATCTCAAAGGGCTCATGGGTGAATGACCATACCTAATCTATGAGCTTGGTTGCCATTTACACCAACCTCCCTCTACCCCTTTCAAGCTGGCTGTGCCATTGTAAAGCACCCCAGTCCTGCCAGAGTCAAGTCCCATTTCTCTTTGCAGGCACTCTTTTAAAATTGATGCTCTGAATTCATATTCTAGTGCTTCTCAACAGCACATTTGCCTGCTTCTGAGATGGGAGGTTTCCATTATTATTTTGTTTCCTAAGCATTTCAACCTCTTTGAAGAGCACTGGGCTCACTCAGCTGCGTCCATAAACATCCCACTTATGCCTCATTCGTTCCCCACCCTCTATTTATCTTGAGTGTGCTTGAGCTGCTAGGAAAACGGATCGGTCCTCAGAGAGAAATGATGTGTCTGTGCGCGCTGGGGGGACCTGTCCAGAACGTATGGCTTCATCTGGAGAGTTACATCTTCTAACTCTGAGACACACAATAGAAAATCATTTAGCCTAAAGGTGCTTCAGTTTTCCCCTAATAGCCACTAGCTGCTTTTCGTATTCAAGCCTAATTATTATTCTCTCCACATCCACACAGACATCGCTGTCTGACTCCCCGCTTGCCAGTGCAGTTTGCTGGGGTGTGCATGTTTCCATCACTAAGTTCAGTGTAAAGAGGATAGGAATGATCACGGTCCTGAGCTTCCCTCTGCATCTCAGCCTTTAGCAGCTTGTACATTTAACTGTGCAGGTCCTTGGTTCCCGAATCAGCAGGGAAGATCACCATCACGTAAGCAGAGGTTTGTCCTAGATTCAGACCATGGTAGCCCTCATAGACTTACTAGTTGAGTAAAGAAAGTAGGTAGTCCTATGAGGAGTGTGTGTTGCAAGGCTGTATAGTATCACACAGGACACATGTTGGTACAGCCAAGAGCTAAGAAATCTGGGCTCTTTAGGGCATGTTTTTGGATCTGGAGGTCCATGGTTCTTACCCCCTTCAGTCAGAAGAAGAAGCCCTTACACGTGCACGGAAGGGGAGGTCAACATCCTTTCAGCACCCTCGTTTTGTAGGACCCCAGAAAGTATTCAGTATAGAGAGGTGGGGAGAGGAGAGGCTGTGAGGAAACAGGCACCCTGCTCCCTCCATCTGTCAGGCATCCTAAGTAAAAAAAGAGATGAATATTGGAAAGTTGCATTCACTTGTCCTGGAGCCCGTTTCCACAAACTCATTCATGGCGCTTCCTGCCTAGCTGAGAAAAGCCCTTTCTCCTGCCTGTTTCCTGTGGGTTTCCTGTTCACGGTGGGAGGTGATCACACTCCCCCAAGGTTGCCTCCGGGGCACCCTGAGATTTGCTGTTTTGTGAATGCGCCTTTCAGCTTAACGACAATGTTCCAGGGGTTGCTCCAGAACCAGGTGTTCCCCGCAGCAGGGAGCAGCCATGTTTGTCCATCTTTTCCTGCAAGCAACAGAAGCGAGCTTGTAAAATGGCACAACTCGAAAGATGCAGGGCTCTTCACTGCCCATAGGATTTTTACAGGCCCTGGGTTTCTTAAAAACATTGCTCTGCCTCTGAAGAAACAATGCACTAAGGGCTGTTGATCACATGCTGTGCCATGGTACACTGCCTTTAAAAATCTTCCAGAGGAACCACACTGCCAGGGAGAGGACCGGGAGGCGGGGGGCACCCTCGAATCACAGAATCATGGAAAACAAGGGTTGGAAGGGACCTCAGGAGGTCATCTGTTGCAACCCCCTGCTCAAAGCAGGACCAGCCCCAACTAAATCATCCTAGCCAAAGTTTTGTCTAGCCAGGTTTTGAAAACCTCCAAAAATGGAGATTCCACCACCTCTCTGGGTAACCTGTTCCAATGCTTTGCTACCCTCCTAGTAAGAAAATTCTTCCTAATACCTAACCTAAACTTCCCTTGCTGCAACTTGAAACCGTTGCTCCTTGTTCTGTCATCTGCTACCACTGAGAACAGTCCAGCTCCACCCTCTTGCAAACCCCACTTCTGGTAGTTGAAAGCTGCTATCAAATCCCCTCGCAGTCTCCTCTTCTCTAGACTAAATTAATCCAGTTCCCTCAGCCTCTCATAAGTCAAGTGTCCCAGCCCCAGAACCATTTTTGTTGCCCTCTGCTGGACTCTCTCCAATTTGCCCACATCCTTTCTGTAGTGGGGCCCAACACTGAACACAGTACTCCAGATGTGGCCTCACCAGTGCTGAACAGAAGGGAATAATCACTTCCCCTGACTTGCTGGCAACACACCTACCAATGCAGCCCAGTATGCCGTTAGCCTTCTTGGCAACAAGGGCACACTGCTGGCTCATATTCAGCCTATTGTCCACTGTAACCCCAGGTCCTTTTCTGCAGAGCTGCTGCCCAGCCAGTCAGCCCCCAGCCTATATCGGTGCATGGGATTGTTCTGTCCAAAGTGTAAGACTTTGCACTTGTCCTTGTTGAACCTCAGGAGATTTATTTTGGTTCAATTTGTCTAGGTCATTCTGAATCCTAGCCCTACCCTCTAGCGTATCTACAACTCTCCCCAGCTTGGTGTTATCTGCAAACTGAGGGTGCACTCTGTGCCATCTTCCAGGTCACTGATGAAGACATTGAACAAAACTGGCCCCAGGACCAACCTCTGGGGCACTCCACTTGATACAGGCTGCCAACTAGACATCAAGCCATTGACTACTACTCTCTGAGCCTGATCCTCCAGCCAGTTTTCTCTCCACCTTACAGTCCATTCATCCAGCCCATACTTCCTTAGCTTGCCTGTGAGAATGTTGTGGGAGACTGTATCAAAAGCCTTGCTAAAATCAAAGTATATCACATCCACCAGTCTCCCCGCATCCCTGGAGCCAGTCACCTTATCATTGAAGGCAATCAGGTTGGTCAGGCATGACTTGCCCCTGCTGAATCCATGCTGACTGTTTCCAATCACCTTCTTCTCCTCCAAGTGCTTAGAAATGGATTCCTTGAGGATCTGCTCCATGATTTTTCCAAGGACTAAGGTGAGACTGACTGATCTGTAGTTCCCTGGATCTTCCTTTTTCCCTTTCTTGAATACGGGCACTATATTTGCCCTTTTCCAATCATCTGGGACCGCTCCTCATTGCCATGATTTTTCATAAATGATGGTTAGTGGCTCTGCAATCACATCAGCCAACTCCCTCAGCACCTTTGGGTGCATCCCATCCGGCCTCATGGACTTGTACACATCCAGCTTTTTGAAGTAGTCCCTAACTTGTTCTTTCCCCACTGTTGGCAGCTCACCTCCTCCCCAAACTGTGCTGCCTGGGGCAGTAGTCTGGGAGCTGACCTTGTCTGTGAAGACTGAGGCAAAAAAGTCATTGAGCACTTCAGCCTTGTCTGCATCCTCTGTCACAAGGTTGACTCCCTCATTCAGTAAGGGACCCCCACTTTCCCTGATCCTCCTCTTGTTGCCAAGATACTTGTAGAAACCCTTCTTATTACCCTTCATGTCCCTTGCTAGCTCAATGCCTATTGCACTTTGGCCTTCCTGACTTCATCCCTGCATGCCTGAGCAATGCTCTTAAATTCTTCCCTATTTATTTGTCCAAGTTTCCACTTCCTTTAAGCTCCCTTTTTGCAACATAGTTTACTGAAGAGTTCCCTGCTAAGCCAAGCTGGTCTTCTGCCATACTTGTTAGTCTTCCTGCGCATCAGGATGGTTTGTTCCTGCACTCTCAGTAAGGCTTCTTTAAAGCTCCCCTGGACTCCTCTCCCCCCCAGACTGGCTTTCCAGGGGGTCCTGCCCATGGAGTGCCCTGAGTGAGTCAAAATCTGCTTTTCTGAAGTCCAGGGTCCTTACTCAGCTGCTCTCCATCCTTCCTTTCCTCAGGATCCTGAGAGGAATGTGAGAGTAGAACCAGGCCCAATAAGGCCCAATAAGAAACAGCTAGGCAAGTCAGCACTGCATTTACCAAGAAACCCTTTCTAACAGAGCCGAAAGTTGTGAAATCAGTC
>NW_005841891.1:2049541-2053331 GCF_000455745.1 Alligator sinensis
AGATCAGTGTGCAGACCATCAAGGGAAGATGAGATAAAGATTGTTTTATAGTAGATGTTGCAATAGGTCACTGGTTCTCAGCCTTTGTTTTTTTAGACTCAGGACACTCCCCCCTGAAAATGCCAGCTCTGAGTTTTCACTCATTTTTGACCACAGAAAAATAATAGAGCAATTCTTCTGTTGCAAAGAACTCGGAAAGACCACAACAGGTCAGAATATGTTTAACACCCTGCATTACTATTTGAAATCTTTGGGTTTATCTTGTGAATCACGTTTGCACACCTAGCAGTGCTAACATTGTGTGACACCCTGCAGCACTCTTGAAAGGATCTCAAGGCACCCTAGGGTGCAATGTGCACCCTGGTTGCGAATCATGGGAAAGAGATAGAGAATCATAATATAAACCACAGACTGGAGGCCAGATCCAAAGTTACTGCAAACAATGGAATGTCCCCCTGTGACTTTCCATTGTCCAAACAGGCTTTGGATCAGCTCTGAAACTCACAAAGTATTTGAGGAAGGATTAAATGCTACCTCCTTGAATGACTGCAGCAGGGATATTAAATCATATACAAGGAAAACCTTGATGGCTGCATAATTCAAATCCCAGGCAACCCACTGTTAACATCAATCAAGAGTTTAACATGCACCAAAAGAGAACAGTCAATGCTGGTCCTGAAGAAGCCAAATGCTGCTCTGCAGGCTGGTATGCATATCTACATGGACTGTGGTGGGATTCTCAAGTTGATGGAAAGCGAGCAGTTGTGGAAGAACAATGCAGATGCATTTTTAAGAATGATCTAGCCCAGTAATAGACTCGTCCCTTATGGTCCCTTATACTATTTAATGCCTGCTGTTAGCTAAATTTAAAAGATCTTTTATATTTCTTTTTGGCTTGTGGAAAGCTGGTAGGCGCCCAAATCTGACCCCACTTACACTGGCTTTACTTCAGGTTCGCTATGTCTTCATTGGACTTCATTTTCAGCGAGATTCAAATCAGGTGCCCGTTAGGCCTGTCAGACTCTCAGATTTGATTAACCTTCCAAGCCCTTTTTTTTGGAGGACCGGCTTTGGTGGTTGCACATGTATTGTGTTGCTGTAATCATCTTCCCATATATTTTGGGATTTCTCCTCTTTGTGTTTGCCTCAGGTTTTTTGTACCATTAGATGCAAGGGTCATCCCTTAGGACTCTTCATGACCTCCTTTTCGTCCCCAACTCAAGCAGAAATAATGAGCAAACATCTTCCCAGACATCAGGACCAAATTAGGTCCATTCGAAATAAATCTAAAATGCGGGGGACATGTTAAAAGTAGGTCTTCAGAACTTTAGGAGCCAAATTCTGATTTCAGTGTTGTTGGGTTAAATCCTAAGTCATTTCATTGGGCTTCTCTGGATTTAGAACAATATAATTGAGATATAAATCTGACTCTAGAATGCTCTGAGCAAGTACAGGAGAGCAAACAATAGGTGCCGAACAACAGGGTGATGAATCAAAGTTCAATTTTACACAGCTTCTCAGCAGCTGCAATGCTACAGCAGCAAAAGTGAAACCAGCTGGTTTTGCCGGAGAGCACTAACGTTAAGGACAAACATATTCCCCATCTCTTAAGGGTCAGCTTTGTTCTGTGCTTTACCTCTGAATGAGAGTACCTGTGCAATGAACCTGAGCATCCTCCCAGCCCTCCTCCCAGCACTGCTATTCTTTGTGATTTACTAATGGGGAGAAACTAGTCTGTCCTAAGTGACTTCTAATATAAACTGTTTTGGTTTAATACCAGTAATTGTTTCCCATTCTGCCAAAAACAATGTTTAGAAGTGATGGCTCCCAAGTTAAATGCCGCTAGTCTGTCCTGGACAGACATCCTGCAATGGAGCTTCCTAAAAATCAATAGACGCCTCTGAGATTATCAGAAAAATCAATACAAAGAAGTAAGATTCAAAATGAATGCAGCCCCTGGGCTTTCCCAAGTCTGGTGTCTCTACTCAGTTGTATAAGATCTCAGGAAAAGGGATGGTCTCATTTTGTTTCATGCTGCATTGTATATTTTTGGCACATAGCAAATGAATAAGCCTAATAAATCCTGTGCCTACACATACAGTACAAACAGGTTTCTTTTACAAAGCTTGATACTCGCTGTGTTTAACCACCTTATTAAGCCTGCTCATAGACACAGCTCTTACAGCTGTAAGTCTCTGCTGTTTTTTAAGCTGTCAGGAATTACCATACTTAGTCACATACCATACTCCATCTTCTTCCCAACAATCAGCCCTCCAAAACTGGGGGGAGAGGGGGGTTTAAGGGGGGAAGCTGATTTTTCTTCACTGGAGCAGAAACACGGAGAAATAGAAGCATGGAGGCACGGCTGTAAGGGGGCTGCAGAGTTCACCCTTCAGCTCCTGTCTGAGCCCTCTCAGCCACTGGAGCCAGGATCCCTGGCGGTCAGCATTCAGCCATGCCTGGAATCAGCTTTTTTCTTCATTCTGCCTTTCCAAAACAAACTGCATGTCTTGGGTGCATAGTATTTGAGAAAATATGGTACTTCTTCAGTTTCCTAAGGTAATAGAAAAACACAAATCAAATACAAAGCTAAGAGTGCAAACCCTCCAAATGTACCAACATGACTGCTGAGCACAAGCTCTGATGACTTTTAAACCCTTTTAGAAAATCACACCTGCCACTGTTAGCTTTTGCCTATGTATTTTAATGTGTCACTTGAAACCTTTACCTCAGCAGTTGGGTGGCAGTGTGTTGTCTTTCAGGATCATCCCTGAAAGGAACAAATCAAGGTGTTCCCTGATCTGCAGTGCCTGGTCAGGGTGATCCCATGGTATTGCACACTGTAGTAGTGCAGGGGAGGACAGGTCTATGCCCTGCCACTTTAGCATATGTGAATGTCATGCAGTCAGCAGCCTTTGCTTTATCTCCTTAATCACCTTTATTGCTTTGCCTGACTGCCCTGGTGTGCTGCAAACTCGTTGGGGGATGTTTTCTGCTTTACAGTTTTTGTAATGGGAAACACAAGTTGAATGTGAACCACAAAACAAACCAAGCTGGTGGTGGCCAGCCATGCTCAGCTCTCACCCGAGTTAGGAATCACTGAAGCAGGACTGTTGCCCTTCCCTTCAGTGGGGCAAGGGGAGGTGTCCATGCTTGCAGCTTACACAAGGAGGTGGGACACAGGGGAAAGAAATCTGATAAGTATCTTTCCTGCATTGCATGTGCACCTGTGTATTATTCTGCATACTTTGGATTGTACACATCTCTGGATCCAGGTGGGAAGAGCTGTAAGCTGGGGACCAGGAGGGTTTGAAACACCTTGGAAAAACTGCAGATCTCTGAGCCCCAAATTGGAGGTTCATTTTTCCTTCCTCTGCCAAAATAAGCCTGGCAGCTGCTCTGGTCCCCCTTCTCCTCCCGGAGCTGAAGCTGCAAGTCTAACATAGGTCTGGGCCAAATATATTAAACACCTCTTGGTGTGTATCTGACTTAAGCAATGAATCCCTGCAGATTTCTGTGGGCACTGAGCTGCATATGTGGCTTTTCATGAATCTGGCACCGTGTGCTCTGGGTCTCAAGTAATTCAGACAAGAAATAAAGGGTAAACATGAATGATATGCATGAAGGTGTCACCTGGTAGCTAGAGCAGGAGCCAGTTGTCACTGCTTGGCTCTGGCCAACTGATTCACAGGGTGACCTTGAATGGGTCCCTTAAGACCTACACCTGCAGCAGGACCCTAGAACCATGCACAGGTGTGGCCTGGGGTCTGCACCATCCAATCCTTCAGCA
>NW_005841891.1:2053362-2063850 GCF_000455745.1 Alligator sinensis
ATCTTTTTGTCTCAATTTGCTGCTCAAACTAAGCCTTCTACAATGCTTGCTTTTAACAATACTCACCAACCCCCTCCCTCCAACATCTTGTGAGGATTGCTCAGTCAGTTTTTATACATGTCACAATGTCCGAGGTGGTAGTATCATCCTGCTCAGCACTGGTTAGGCCTCAGCTGAGTACTGGGTCCCGTTTACAACACTATATTTTAAAGAGGATAAAGAGGATATAAAGAAACTGGACAGAGTCCAAGGCAAGTGGCTAAGATTATAATGGTTTGTAAAGCAAACTGGATAAGGAATGGTTGAAGGAGCTTGATATGTTTAATTTGGAGAAAAGGAGATTAAGGAAGGACATAATAGCAACTTTCAAATATTTGATATGCTGCTATAAAGAGGGAGAGACATTGTTCTCTCTTGTGGCAGAGGGCAAGACACATGGCAGTAACTCTAATCTGCAGTAAAGCAGGCATACGCAGTGGCACAGTGGGGTAGGTGCCCTTGGGAAGCTGTGGAATATCGTTCCCTGGGGGGTTCAAAAAGAGGCTGGATGGACATCTGTCTGGGGCAGTTTAGGAATATGGACTCCCATGTCTGCGCTAAGGGGTTGGACTAGATGACCCCACAACTCTATGGTTCTAGGTATAAAGCAGGACAGATGGTGCTTTAGAAAGACAAAGTATTAATTCAGTTGGATTGGTTTAGATTATTCGTGATGCATAGGGTATGCACGCAAGTGCACGTGCACCCCCTGAGATTGGCCGTGCGCTCCCTGGAAATGCCAGCTGCGAAACCGGAATGCACTTCCAGTTTTGCCGCTGGCTAGGGGACAATCCCAGTTGGCAATCGGCCGCTGGGGGACCCCCGTCCCCCCCATCGGTGATCTGGTGCCCCCCCAGACTCAGGAGGCACCAGTTGCCCATGGTTTAGATTAGGTATGGGGCATGAGCTCCACATTTCAGACTAAAGATTTAGATTCAAACTTCCCCAACATCCTGAAGTGATCACACATGGGTTCGATCTCATCTCCACATGAAATAGACCATCAGTACTCTCCATCCTCTTAGCAATTTGAAAGTAAACAATTTAGCCCCCTTTGAGAGCATGATAGCAATGCCCAGAATCACTTATGGATGTGGACAAGTTGAAAGCCATTTTAAACTAGCAGCTGACGAGATTGAAACAAAATGTTGCATGAGCAGTTCATACCTCCACTCACCTACCCTAGATAACATCAGTGCCATTGCCCAAGTTAAAGCCATTATGATACTCTGGTATGAAGAGCACTCACCAGGTGGATTTACTACTAGACTATCGTAAAGACCTTTTCATGTGTTGTAATTGTTTTAACATTGGCCTAGATTGGGGTTGGAGATATAGAAGGCCTTATTCAAGCTACATTGCAACAGAAATCCCGTTGACTTCAGTGAGATTTGGATCAGGTCTATGACACTTTCCCATGGATTTCAGTGGGCTCCAAATGAGTCCCACTATAATGATGGAAAGGCCCATTGGGCACTTTTGTAGCTCGCTGTGGTGTCTCAGCTCCTGAAAGAGGGGCTAGAATTGTCAGCCAAGGGGGCCCAGACACTGCTCAAGGTGTCTTAGCATATTGCACTACTGGAGAGCAGCCTAAGCATATCTTATGGTCTAATATCAGATGTCAGTGAACAAGATGTTCAGCTACTTTAATTTTTTTTTTGAAGCATGAAAATGTTCCCCAAACACAGCCTGTTTTCAATACAAATGTCAAGAATCTCAGAGACTCTTCATCACAGCACACAGAGTTAAGTGAAAAGGACATTCCTTCGTAACTGGGATGTTCTCAAACATTTAATAAACATCTCTTATTCATGAGAGCCTTTTATTTTTTTAATAGTACATCATTTAACATTTAAATTGATCTTTTTTTTTTAAGTGTGTTTGCATATTTCCAAAATGAGAAACTTTGGGCATTTTTTCACTTCTACCCCCAAAATGCAGGTTATGTCCAGTAAGGAGACACAATTATATAGCGTTTCATCCAGTCCTATCTAGTCAATTCAGCAGTGCTGTCAAAATGCTGAGCAGAGGCAATTAAGAAACAGGGAAAGTCCATTTTAATTAGAAGGCAGCCAAAGTACAAGTCCAGATCCTAAAGTCAGTGGATGCTTTGCCCTTTGCTTCCATGGGAACAAGATCCAAAAATCATCTCTCAGAAGCAACTTTGATGAGCTACTCTCCAGTTTCACCTTTGTATTTCCCATTCACCTGTGTTTCTCTCCAGTTGCACCGCACGGGCTGCAGCAGAACAATGGCTGTGTCACAGGAGTGATAAGATCTTTACAGAATTATTGCCCTTGCTAAACAAAGTGAACTTTGCTTCTGTAGTAACGTATTGCTTATGAGCAAAACTTTTATTTGCAGACAAGCCTTAAGCCTGATAGAGAAATGAATCATTGACCTTCACATACCTTTCAGTTCCTGTGTACAGAGAAATCACAAGGTGAGAGCCCAACTTGGAATTCACTCTTCAGGTCTGCCTGGGTCTGCTCTGTTCAGTTTTTTATTCCCATCTGGCTCTTGACATTTTGGTGAGTTGCTACCTAGCTCTTTGAAATACCTCTCAGCCACTTTAAAAAGTGTAAAAGCAGTGCTAGAGATAAATTAAAAAATAATGTAGGATGTCATAAGAGCCCCGGGATCTCCCCAGTTCCCTGCAATATTTTATCAGAGTATATTTAACCATAAATCAGTGTAAAAAATTATCTGCCTTGAGCAAATAGCTCATATTAACAAATAAATCTGCCCACGCTACCAGGCGCAATAGATTAGGGTGTCATGACACACGGTTATACAATGCTAATGCCTGATGCTATGCTGAGTGACAAACTATTTAAGCTTCCCAAAGTGATATTCAGATGGTTCTTGCTAAAATAGTCATCTGTGTTAACCTTAAGATTGCCTTATCATTGCAGAATGGACAAGCTTTTGGAGCAATATTCTAGTCTGTCCAGAATATCACGGACTGGATTTCACAGCCAGACTCAGGTCAGCACAGGACTAGATGAGGAGGGAGGAAAGACCGGCTTAAGCTCTTAATCTTTGGACTCGCCAGGGGCCTGGCCAATACAGTGCCACGTCATTGACCTGATCTGGTCTATACCTAGTTGCCTATCCGAAGCTGCTAGTTTGGCAGCCAGAAATAGCTGGGGTCAACCTAGTATTTCTCCCAAACAAGCTTCCTGGAGGCCACAAAGGGGTGTATAGAAGCTTGTTGGAGTCATTTCTAAGGCTGCCACAAGCAAAGTAATCTGCTCCCACCTTCCCCAGGGTTTCACAGCTTAATCCAAAGCCCAATGACATCAAGTACTAACATTACACATAAACTGGTCCGAGTGATGGTAAATCGATCTAAACCCATAACCCTGCAAAAGTTTGGTACACATAGACCAATCTAAAAATGCAGAACCTGGTCTAAAATAGATCTGGTTCAAGCTGCACTCAAATCTAATTGATTTAGGTTATACCAGTGAACTGAACTTCTGTACTAGATGAGGAATCTGTCCGTTGACTTCAGCAGCCCTTGGCTCAGGCCCTGGCCTCTCTGGGTCCTGCAGGCTTTCCAGCCAGAGAGGAAGTTTGTGCTACTATCCAGAGCCTTTCTGAGGCATAGTTATAGAGCAGGTTTCATAGTTTCATAGTTTTAGGGTCGGAAGGGACCTAATAGATCTTCCAGCCCGCCCCCCCGCCAGGGCGGGAGAACAACAAAAAACCCTAAAAACAAAAACGGGACTCAAATGAGTCCAGCCAGGTAGGCATCCAGCCTCTTCTTAAAGATCCCCAGGGTAGGGGCCAGCACCACCTCCCTTGGAAGTTGGTTCCAGATCCTAGCCACCCTGACTGTGAAGTAGTTTTTTTGGATGTCCAATCTGTACCTCCTCTCCATCAACTTGTGCCCATTACTCCTTGTTATGCCAGCGGGGGCTAGGGGAAACAGCGTCTCCCCCAAACCCTTCTGGTTCCCCCTAGTGAGTTTATAGACAGTCACCAGGTCCCCCCTCAGCCTTCTCTTGTGGAGGCTGAATAGGTTCGAGTCCCGCAGTCTCTCACTGTAGGGTCTGCCCTGCTGTCCCCGGATCATGCGGGTGGCCCTCCTCTGGACCCTCTCCATGTTGTCCACATCCCTCCTGAAATGGGGCGCACAGAACTGGACACAATACTCCAGCTGCGGCCTGACCAGCATCGCATAGAGGGGGAGGATCACCTCCCTGGCTCTACTCGAGATGCACCTGTGGATGCACGACAAGGTCCGGTTAGCCCCTTAGGAAAGGTTAATAATGAGTTGGGACCTGGAGGAGCTAAAAGGCCCTTCATTTTCCTGCAATGAATTAGTTTTCTCCCCTCCTCTGCCAGACATTATTTCTGTATTGCAGTTAATTTCTCTTAATCCTGTAAACCCTAAAGGTGCTTAATCACTGACTGTCAAATCCCTCCTCTCCATGTACCAACTTGCCAAAGCACAACATTATTATTGGCTGCCTGGGCAGCCGGTCGCAAACCAAAGCAGCGATCGATAAATGTCCTTAGCCAGCCCCACCTACATGCAGAAGCGGTGCATTAAAAAAAGCAGGGAAACTTATCCTTCTTCCCCGCACCCTCCCCCACCATTGTTTGCATTTCTACAGTGATTCAATTGGCCAGCTTGTCATTTGCATATGCATATTCCCCACCCCCAATGCAAACAGATGGCAGGTGCATTTGGCAAGTATGTTTTAAAGGGCATCAGAGGGAAATGTCAGCTAAATTAACATTATACAGAGGAGCCCCAGCACCAGCCCCTGTAAATCCCTCAGCTGGTTTAGGAGCAGCATTAATGCACATGAATCCAAGCCATCTTGAGGGCCAAACACAGGCTTTTGGGGACAAATGCTGTTCTCACCCACATGGAACGGATTGGGATCAGCTCGTGTTCTTTGATGTGTTCTTCTGGTGCAAGTCAGAGAATGATTAGGGGTTCCCAACCACCTTGCCACCCCTTGTCCTCCAATCAGCCGCCCTCCAAACTAGCTTCTGTTTCCCACAGCAGCAGGTTGTCTGCTCTCAGCTCCTGGAGCTTCCCCACTAGCGCTGATGCACCAGAACATCTTACCCCTACCCCATAGGGGAGCACTTTCTTCTGGGGCACAGACAGGTGGAACAAACAGGGCAAAGTAAACACGTTCAGCAGTGCCGGAGCCCCAGGGGAGGCTGCAGACTGGGAGGCAGACAAGGCAAATACATGTCTGAACATCAGGGAGAGAAGTGTGTACTTCTGCAGTCTGAATGTTTACATGGTGGTGGGAGTGAATAAAGCCTCTCAAGTGAGCCAGAGACAGACAAATATCCCCCATGTCTGTCAACTAGGACCATAGTCGCTGCCCTTTTGTCCGGGTACCCTCTCTCCAATGGTGGCTAATGCCAGATGCTTAAGAGAAAGGCTTAACATCCCCCTCCCCCCCAGTACACACACGCACACACAAAATTGTGTTAAACTGCATTGTTGGGAACTGGCAATTTCTTCTTCACTCTAGCAGATGCCCTGAAGCAAAAGGATCAATAATCATTATCATTTCCCCCTGACTAAAATCTGTGCAAATACCACTCAGCTCAGTGCCTTTTCCTCCTAATCCTATCCCAGAGCTAGTTTGTTGGCTTTCTTTGGACATGTGTAAATGTCATCTGGTCTCCAGCCATCAGCTTGGAAGCTTTTACAACACTATTCCTCTTCCTGGCAGTTAGCACTTGAACAAGGCAATGCACTTGTACTGCAGCAAGGTAAAAAGTTAGTCCAGATCATTCCCTTCTGCAATTAAACCCATGGTAGTGGTAGGAAGCAGGGAAGAGGTTTGTCTAGTCTGGGCTTTTCAGCCTTGTTGTCATTTAAGATGATATGGACCCTCCTCAGGCATTTGCAATCTCCCCGTGGCAGGTCAGATACGAGCATTCACAACCATCCATATTTTAAGAGCTCCAAATTAGCAAGGGGAACTTAGAACCATTCTCCTTTTCACCCTCGGAGCCTGATCAAAGTCCATCTCTGGTCATTTTGCTGCTAAAAAGACAGAGCCTGACAAGGGCAACACTCATCTTAATTCAGACAGGGAAACAGGGCTTACCACCAACCAGTAGCTTAAAAAAGAAGATCTCACACCGACTTATGTGACTGAGAACCTGATTCCAACACACTTGCATCCTGGCACTAGACTGAACCATCCCGCTTCATTCACTGAGACTCCCCACCGCAGTGACTTCTGTGGACCAGGTTCTGGTGTGGTAGCAAGGGTTAGTAAGGACTGAGCTCTGTGTTTAAGTGGTTTCAGATCCTTAGCATGATGTGTCATTAGTCACAAATCAAAAAGCATCAGCCCTGTGGAACAGGATTTGGGGACGGGTGTTTTATCCATGAGACATCTGGATAATCGTTATATTAATGGCACCCACGTTTGTACGTCTTAGCATCCTGAAAGCTAGCTGCAGTAACTCTCTCCTACACATTTTCTTTTCACTTAAAGTCACAGTGCAGAGGAAGGTGGTTTGATCTCTTTTGTATTTTGCTCTTGTCTCCTTGACTCAAACACTTTCTCGATGCTGTCAAATTCCAGAGGGGCATGTTAGAGCTGAGATGAGGCTTGTTGCATTGCTCTGCAGGTAGGTGGTATATTACTTTGCCTGTTGAGTCTCACCTACCTCTGCCAGCCCTAATAAACATTATTCAAAAGTTACTCCATAACTGACCTGAAAGTCAAAGTCAGGCAAATGAGAGGTAGTGCTTGGGGAAGGTATGCTGCACTCCTTTTAAAGGAATAGTCAGATTAGAAATCCTACCAACTTCTTAAACAACCAGCTCAGAGTCCTTTAAGTTATGAGCTGAGCGAGATCAGGGATGGAGAATTTAATTTACTTTTTGTGCTGTTTCCATGTAGCATTTCAGTCAACCTGCATACCCACTCTAATTGGCTTCACTTTTCTGTGTAGCCAGTTTCACTCCACTTGAAATCTGAAGACTCAGATGCTATTGATGATGGTGATGCTTATTATATTCATTTATAATTCATATCATGTTGGTCTCCTGAACCATCCCCATCTCTCCCACTTGTGATAAGTGCTCATACAACTATGACGTGTGAGAGAGTCCCTGCCCCAAACTGTTTCCAAGTTAAGGGTCTGTTTCAAAGCCAGATGTAGTCAATTGAAAGACTTGGATTAACTGCAGTAGGTGTTGGTTCAGGTCTTGAGTTAAGGCAAGCTGTGACAGCTGTGTGTAAGTGTGAGGGGAGATTGGGAAAAGGGAATGACGTTCAAGATCATGCAGATTAACTATAGGCCTGTGCCTGTGGTTCCTGTTGTGTTCCAGTCAACCCTAGTCCAGCTATAACTCAGCTTCTTTTCGAGTTTTCATAAGGGGTTTTCCTGCCTCTTTCCATTGCTGTAGCCTAAATGAAACAGGACTGCCTTGTTCTGGTTTAGCTTTCCCGCTGGCTAAAAACCAGCATGCTGACTGTTACTGAGGTTAGCTGTTCCGTGGTAAGTTCCTACTTTCTGTTTATTTGTTACACTTTGACTGTCTGTCTGTACGGTGCAGTTTTCTGTCTTGAGCTGTATCAATGGTGTTGTACTTGCGGTTGTTCAACATGAAGAAAGCCCTGGTTGATCTAGGTACATCAGGCAAACACCAGCTGTTAGCTGAGAAACATGCAGCTGTGCTGTGCTGGAATATCCATCCCTAAGTGGTGAAGCCCCAGAGGGGAGCCTTGTTGACTTATGAGGGCAGAAGTTGGCTCAGACTTTTTTTAAGCCGCTTCTGTTTTTTCTTTCTCCTTGTTCCTCTTCCCCCTACTTCCCCATCTATGAAATGAGCTAAATCCTAAAAATACAATTCAGAAATGTCCAATGTCCTGGATGGTTCTTGGCATAGTCATCTACCTCTCAGAAATGCCCTGTGGTCTGAGAGGGAGACTTCACCCTGGAAGAAAGTCTATCTTGTAGACCAGGGCTAGGCAACCTACAGCCTGTGGAGCCGTTGGATCTGGCCTGTGGAGCTGGGGATAATTGGTGGCATTTGGCAGTGTGTGTTGGGGGCAGTGGAGTGAGGTTGGGGGGAGGGGGAGGTTGCAGCTGGGTGACGTGGCAGTAGAGATGGCTGAGTCCTAGTGCCAGGCCACGTTGGATCCCAACTGTGTGTTTCCATGGCACCACCAGAAATTGTTGTCAACCGCTGCTGCAAAGTTAAAGGATTCAATGACAATAGGTGCCATATGAATCCTACGGGTGTTGGCCGGGAGCTCTGTTAATATCCTAGAGAGCAATGCGCAAGACAAGCAGCTTGGAGATCTGCGCAGATGTGCGGTTATCCTGGAATTTCTCCAGTCAGTAAGATCCTGTTGGAGTTGAGAAGAAAACACCAGTGAGTGCAAACAGACCGAACAGTCCTCATCACCCCCTGAAGGCTATGTCTGGAGAGGGAAAGGGCCTGTGATCATAGCACTACAAGTGAGAGGGGGCTAGAAATGACACTGAAAGCAGACAAGCTTGTGGGTTAAGGCCCTGGGGAAGTTGGATTTTAATTCCCAGCTCTGCTGTAGACTACTTGTGTGGCTTTTGAGAAGTCCCTAACCTCCCCTGGCCTCTCTCCCTCATCCATGAACTGGGGATAATGATCCCCCTCTCTCATGCTACCTGTCTGACTTTCGCGCCTTCCAGGGGCACGTTCAGTCCCTTGCCATGTGTATGTAGCACAACAGAGCTCTGATCTCCACAGCAGCCCACAGACGCCACCCAAACAGTAAGCAGTAGTAACAGCAGAAACTGCATGCCACGGGATCAAAGTACAAAGTAAGTGTGGAGTACAAGAAGAGGCCAGAGGGCTAGGAAAGCTGTAGCTCCTCCAGTCAAGAGGACTGAGTGCTCTTCTACCACACCGAACAAAACTGCAGTTCCCTGGGCCAAGAGGGAGGTCCTAAGAGCTTTAGGGACTTTCCCCCTTTCCTCCCATCATCCATTTGCCACACTGCAGGCCCTGTCCTCTTGGTGGAGTACTCCATGTGGAGCCCATCGGTGTTGTTAAGCCATGCCATGAACAATGTAACTCTCTGGCAATTCTTTCTCCCCCACCCAGCAACGCTGCTACCATCAGTGGTTAGTTCCTCTTGGCATCAGACTGAGGGGCTAATTCAGAGCCTGATTCAAACCCTCCAGGCCTGGGAGGACAGTTCCGTTTCAGTCTGATTCACAGCCGCCTGATGTGAGTGTGAAGGACTGGTTCCAGTCCTGATTCACCCTGCCTTGATCTGTTGCAAGTCGCACGTCCCTGGCCGGGGAGGTGGTTCGGTAGCACTCCACCACTGGTAGGCTATTGCTCAGGACCTGGACTTGTTGCTTTTAAAAGTGACTGTTCTGCTGGTGAAAAGCCCTGACAGCCCAGCCCAAGGCTCTAACTGCACCTGGACTTGCTTACGCTGCCCCAGAAATGTGCCCAAGGGAACAGCGCAGGGGTGGAGTGTGGGGAGATCTTCACGTCCTGTGCCATTTCCATCCTCAGCTTAGACTGCCCACCAGCAAGGCAGTCGGTAGCATGTGTGATCATGTGCATGCTGCGGTAAGGTCCTTGACTGTCCAGCACTGGAGCGACACAGGCCCTTTCACTCCGCCCCCTTCCAAAGCAGCTGCCGTAGAGAGAAGGCTAAAGCATGGGGTTGGTCAGGAGAATTAGGGCGTACAATTGTCCAGACAAGCTATTCTATCTTTGGTCCTTGCCAGATCCCCATCTGATGCAGCCCCTGGTGCTACTCTGCAATTTCTGCTTTGTGGATGCTCTCTGTGCTCCTCAAGTGAAAAACTTGGTGAACTTTCTCCGTTTCAACAAGACCAGACTTCTTGTACCTTGTGCTTCCATTTATGGGGCCTGACAGTGGCCCAACTCCTCATCCTGGGCTACAATGTTTCTGCTCCCTGCATTTTTGTGAACCTTAAGGATGTGGAGGCCCAAGGAGCATGGTACAACTGAGGTGCCTTACAACAGGGCAAACGCCTGAGTATTTGACAACACAAAGGTCAAAGTCAAAGGTCCGCATGAGCCAAGCTGCTATAGCTGGGTGCACACAAGGAAGGGATGTGGCCAGGGATGTAATCCCATCATGCCACCTCTGACTGCTCAGCCTGACGAGTAGGATACCTACCCTCCTGCTCCTGGAGCTGTGGCAAAACGTCTTCACCACTGCCGCTATTCCACAGCATTTTATGACAAGCTGAATTTGATTCAAACCTTGGGTCTTCTAGTTCTTCAGTACTGAGTGCCTAGCGGGTCAGTGCAGCACCTCCTTTGTTTAATTTGTGGGGAGGAGGTCTATTTTCAGTGCCAGAGACTTGTGTATGGACAGCATGTAACTATGTTGCAGAGGCCGCTTCTGCTCCTTCTTTTGCTTCTGTATAGTAGATGCTATTTCAGAAACAGGGAAAAATGTCTGGCATTCC
>NW_005841891.1:2063881-2070917 GCF_000455745.1 Alligator sinensis
TTCTGGTCAGAATGTACCGATCTTGTGGAAAGGGGAAGTTTCTGGATCCTGCAGCCTGGAAATTGTTTGCCTTACTAAAAAAGTTCTTGTCATTCATCTTAACCCTGAAACTTTCCATGTTACAAGTCAGAGGAATGCCCAAGAGTGACTATTCTAGATGTGTTGTGCGGCTCACTAAACTCTGACCATGAATTTGATGTTGAGTAAAGCATTGTCTCTGCTTCCAGAAACCCACAATCCCAGTTATGCATGCAATGCTGTACCTTCACTTGCTAAATGAGGAGACGAGCTGGTGTGACTGATTTATACAATGCAAAATATTCAAAGCCACCTGCTGACCAGGAACACGGCTCCCCTGAGCGGCTAGGCTCCTCTGGCACTTCAGCCCCCTTACCCCTTATTAAGCTTTGTGTTCCTGATAGATTTTATTGCTATTTCACATTTCTATTGGAACTAGACACTGCTCAAACAGAACAACAGACAGCCCCACACCCAGAGAGCCTACAATCTCCATAGACAAGGCAGACAAAGGTTGGGAGAAAGAGACAAAGGAGAGAATCAGAGCAATTCATGCGAGGATGCAAATGGCATGTTAGTGCCCTGAACATTGCGGTGGCAGGTTAGATAAGGTGGAACATGTTCAACAGAAAGACAAGGCCCCTCGGCTCTCTCCCTCCTTATCGGGGAAAGGGGGTGGATGGGAAAGAAGGCATAAAGAAGAGGTGTGGAGTGAAGCTGAGGTGACGAGATTATCACTCAGAAAGGCTTTGTGGGAAAAGTACGTGTTAAAAAGAGATGTGAAAATATATACTCGACACATGAGGAAAGATGACTGCCTTCCCTGGTGTTAAACCAGCAGTTAAATAGCCTATAGTATTTGAAAGTGCAGCAGGGTTTTGCTTGACTTGATTAGAGCCTTCTGTTGCCACACTAAGTGGTTAATACAAAGCAAGTCATTGCATCCTCAAATAATGCCTTTTCAAACAAAACAGCTGCATTTTGTCCTTTGATTTTATTGTGGCCAAACAGCTTGGAAGTAAAATTATTTTAGTCAAATCAGGAAGGAGCCACATAACTAATAACCCTGCTCCTGCTTCCCAAACACTTTCTTATTGCATACCCCTTTCCAAATTTACCAGTTGCCCATATACCCCTACCAGCATACCTTGTATATTTAACCCCTTCGATCCCAATTATAATTATAATAAACAGTAAATCTGCCGTTACACAATTTCTCCCACATACCCCACAGGGATGTCTTGCATATCCCCAGGGGTACACACACCATAATTTGGGAATTCCTGGTCTAAAACATGTCTTTTAGCAGGTGCTGATTCACGGTTAGTTGTTTGCTGCTTCTGAACTCTGACTTTTTTCCCTCTCCATGGAGACTGAGGCACATGCCCCCCCAGATGTGTGCTCCCGCAGCAGGCTTGGGGCTGCAGCCTGGCTGGACCAGCACAAGCAGGAGCTGCCTCCGTGGCCCAGCGGGCAAGACCCAGCACAGGAGGGCAGAGAGGGGCAGCGAGACTCATTGCTGCTGCCGCCACCACCAGGACCCCCATGCCAGCATTGCCCCCAGCAGCACAAGGAGTAACAGACCCGGGCAAGGGGCCACACTGCCTTCGCCTTCAGCTGCCCCCCTCAGGCCATAGCTCTATCCCACTGCCATGGCCCAGCTGCTGCCCCCGGTCCTCTCAGGCTGTGGCTCTGGAGGGGAAGTGGGCAGGCAGAACAGGCAGCCTGAGGGGAGAGGTAGTGGCAGTGGCCAGGCCATAGCAGCTGGGTAGAAGTGGCCCAGCACACAAGTGACTGGTGGCAAGAGGAGGCGAGGGCAGCATGGACCCCTGCACTGAGAGCCGCTGCACTACAGCACACCTCCCAGGCTGCCACCCATTGTCGAGCCAGGCTCAGCAGGGGCCATCCCTGATTGACTGCCCGGTACATGTCCCCAACCCCCTGCTGCCTCACGTTCAGGTGCTGGGCCCCTAGCAGACAGGCTCTGCCCATGTGGGGGGAGCCCCATACCCAAGGGGGTTTCCTGTGCCTTGGCCCGGGGTCTCCCAAGCCCTTGCTTGCCCTGCTGCAGGAGCAGAGGGGGGTTTCTTTCCACCCCATGCAGTCCGGCAGACCAGGGTACAGGGGGTTCGGTTCCTCCATCTTCCCCCGCTGCCCCACAGGGCTGCCAGGTGCAGGCAGGATGCAGGCTGTGGAGCAGAGGCAGAGGTGTGCTGCCTCAGGTCTGTGACAGACCGGGGCTGGGACCAGCTAGGCACTTGGGCTAGAGGGGGGCCGCACCGCATCCTGGTGTGCCACGGGACTATGAGGTAACTTGTGTCCGGAGGGGATCTGAGAGAGAAGTTTAAGAGACCAGTTTAATCTAAAGTGATTTAATCTGATACTATATCCATCCAGGTCTACCTTAAACTGGGTTCAGCCATTTTGAAACCGGTCCGTGTACACTGAACTTCTGTTATGGGTTTAGACCAGTTTTGGATCGCTTATACCATTTTTTTGTAATTTCTGTTCCTAGCCTCTGTCCAAGTCCAGTTTTGGTCAGTGATGTCTGAACTCACCCTTTGCGGGGGGATGGGGGTCTGCTTCTAGCCATCTCGCTGCAGCAGCCTCCTTTGTTAACAACTAAACAAGTGAAAGAGGCTTTGTTAAATCCACCCCTCAGTTCAGAAGCAGGATCTTTAGTTGTGGAAGGGTGTGTTCATGGGAGAATAGTGGTTTGTACAAAGATTTCAAGGGGAGCGTGATCAGACATGACTCCTGAATTGGAGGAGTCTAGTCCAATTTCAGTTGCTATCCGGGATCTATCTATCTCCTGCATACAGTCTGCTGCTTGTTCCTCTTGGTATAATGTGCATGCAAGTCTCCTGCCCTCTGCTCTCAGCTAACCTTTGCTGTATGACATTTCTAGATTAACATCTCCCCCCAATGCACCCTCCTTCCTCACCAGCTGCACAGCTGATTTCCTCGCCCTTTAAGGAAAATCTCTTCCTCTAGATCTCCTTCCTCTAATTACTGAAACCTTTGTTTCCTCTCCTTGTCTGAGAGATGTTATTTATATCCACAGCTGTTAAAGTATCTTTCTCCCAATGACAGGTGGAGCAGATTTCTAGCATTGTCCTCCATGAAAAATCCCAGACAATGTGCTTTCCAAAGTTGTCTGGTACCTGCTTGTTGGCTTACAAGAAATAGTTTCATACTTGGTAGGGGTGGAAGGGACCTAAGCAGATCATCTAGTCCGACCCCCTGCCCTGGGCAGGAAAGGATGCTGGGGTCAAATGACCCCAGCTAGGTGGCTGTCTAGCCTCCTTTTGAAGACCCCCAACGAAGGATCCAGCACCACTTCCCTTGGAAGTTGGTTCCAGCTCCTAGTTGCCCTGACTGTGAAGTAGTGCCTCCTGATATCTAGCCTGAATCTACTCTCCATCAACTTATGGCCGTTATTTCTTGTTACTTCCAGTAGAGCTCAGGGGAACAGGGACTCTCCCATTGCCTGCTGGTCTCCCCTGGCCAGTTTATGGATGGCCACCAGATGCCCCTCAGCCTTCTCTTGTGGAGGCTGAACAGGTTCAGGTCTCGTAGCCTCTCATAGGGCCTGCCCTGCTTCCCCCTGATGTGGGGACAGCCTGTGTGAGTGGCCCTCCTCTGGACCCTCTCCATGCTGTCCACATCCCTCCTGAAGTGCAGTGCCCAGAACTAGATGCAGTACTCCAACTGCGGCCTGACCAATGCCATATAGAGGGGGAGGATCACCTCATTGGACCTGCTCGTGATGCATCTGTGAGTGCATGATAAGGTGCGGTTAGTCTTCTAGGTGCAATTAGGTCCCGTAGCCTCTCCTCGTAGGACCTGCCCTGCTGCCCCCTAATGATGCGAGTAGCCCTCCTCTGGACCCTCTCCATGCTGTCCACATCCCTCCTGAAGTGCAGTGCCCAGAACTAGATGCAGTACTCCAACTGTGGCCTGACCAATGTCATATAGAGGGGGAGGATCACCTCCTTGGACCTGCTTGTGATGCATCTATGGATGCATGACAAAGTGCAGTTAGCCTTTCTTGGTATCACAGTGAGGGGATATACTCAGGTGGGGAGGGAAAGTGAAGGTGGTGTAGGGACCCATCTCCATTGGAGAGCTTTGGGTTGGGGCCATTTCTTTAAGGTTGCACCTCTGCCAATACTCAATGGAGGTTCATTACATCAACATGAGGTTGTTTCAAATGGAGCTAGCCACACAGATCCAGGGAAATCCTGTGGCCTGTATTCCACAAGAAGCCAAACTACATGATCACAGTAGTCCATCTGGCCTCAATCTACTATGCGAGCCTTATCCTGCTCTAGCATAGCACATCTGTGCTGGAGTCTTACCCTAGGGTAGCTGCAGGAATCTGAATGTTCCCCCTAAAATGAACAGATCCTGGATTTCAACATTCAAATGCAGGTCTCTACCCTTCCCCCACAGCATCCAGAGACTTCCCAAGATTTTAGGGGTTTCAGGAGCCACAGAACAAGTTTATCCTGGTGTAGAACTAAACTCAGGGTGTGTGTGTGTGTGTGTGTGTGTGTGTGTGTGTGTGTGTGTGTGTGTCCTCTTCAGAGTAAATTGGGTTAAATCTAAGCCTTGTGTTTGCCATTTTGAATACCAGGGAGGTTCAAAAGCTCCACTCCCTCTGGTTGATGGGACTGCACAAAGGAGGCTGTGTCTCTTTTTAATCTTTTAAGCAACCAAAGGAAAACACTTCGGAACTAACAATGTTCTTCACCAGCGTATTGTTTCCTCTGCTTCCATGTCTCACCTTGTAGTCTCTGTCTTGTCTATTTAGACCGGAAGCCCTTCAGGCACAGGCTGTTAACTTGATGGAGCTTCTTCTTAGCCCCAGAATCAAAGAAAAAGGCCACTCAAGCCACTGACAAAAATTTCTCCTTATTCGGCTCGCAAGTGACTCTTACCATAGATTGCCTTATCTAGGAAGAGGGTCACGGTCATGGGGGACCTTGCAGATGAAACATGAGCTCTGATGAAATTGCAGAGGACAAAATGTTGCAGTTGGCCTCAGCCCCTCCATTCCACTTAACATCCAGGCAATGTTGCAGGCTCAGTTCTGCCAGCCCTCTGCGTAGAGGACTTCCCCAGAGGTCGTATGCAGAGCCTTAAAAATATTTATCCCTACCGAGAGAGTACTAATGGGTGGGCTGATGTGCAGCCATCAGTTTTACTGCCTCAACAAGTTTAGTAGTTGCCTGTCGTGCCTAGGAAGGAAGGAACAAGCTGACACTTGCTGAAGAGCAGTCAATAAATTACCCCAAAGCAAATGACCAGTCTGATTGCTTTTGGTGCAAGCATCAGCCTTATCGCTTTCATTCCAGGCAGCAATGTGCTCCAGCAATTAGTTTCAATTCAAGAGCCTGTACCTTGTGCTTGGTTCAAGTGCAGGGTGCTGGCACCTCGTGTGGAACTGACAAGACCTATCATGGCTCTGGGAGCTATCTCGGTGACACTTTGCTTCCAAGCACCGTACTTTTAAGGGGTGTTGATAGAAAACAAAAAAAAAAAGTGGGAGTTATTTGTGTAGGCTGCAACTTTTGGGGGTCCCTGGATTTATGCCAGGGGGAGGGAAATTCCATAATACACAGGCCATCAATAACTCAGAGGGGTCACACACAATCATAAGAGTAAAGTATTTGAGGTCATATCCTGAAACAGCAAACCAAAGAGATTTTGTATGTTCCCTTTAGAGAACAGCCAGTAAAGAGGAAACATGACTATAGCCATAAATAGCAACATAATTATTCAGGACAGACAAAGGGGAGCAAGTCGAGTTAGATCAGCCAGAAGCTGGAAAAGAGAAGATTGTTCATACAAGATATTAGGAAAAAATTCTGCAGTGGGAGGTGGTCCAGAGGACAATGGAATAATATTGAGTGGGAGGCTGAAGGCAGCTGCTAGAGGGGATAGGTAACTGAGTCACCTTGTAAGGGAATCTCTGACCGTATTAGTGACATCAATACTGTACAAATGCCGCTGCTGGGGACACACTTATCAACTTGGTTATATCTCAAGTGCCAGGCATAAATGCCAGCCTACAGGCAGTCACTGGATTATACCAATTAGTAAGCATTTACATTTGAGATGCCTGAACGAAAAGTGTTAGAGAGAAGAAGGGTACGGTGTATATGAGAAATGTCAATTGTTATCAGGCCTGTGCTCACAAAGGGGCCTAAGGAGAACAGGTGCCACTTTAAAAGGGCCCAACTCTGAGGAAAGGCCTGAGTAACCACCCTCTTGAAAGTCAGGCCCCATTTTTTCAGTCTCAAATTCAGATGCCCAGAAATGGAGGTGCATGGAGCTCCCTCTGGCTACGTTGAGGTCTGGCTCTGTCTGCAGGTGTGGGTACAAATGATCACCACTTTTAAACAATAAGGGCATACTCCATGTTATAGCAAGAGACCCACCAGAATAGGAGCAGAACCAAGCACTGCACAAGCTGATTGCTCTGGTGAGCAAATGCCCTTCATGTTTGCTGTTGCTGGTTGCCTATTTGAGCACGGTGTGTTGATTGCAAGCAACATCCAGACTCTGCTGGTGAGGGCTGCTCTAGTGGGGAAGCCAGAGACAAACACAGGGCTTTGTTAGCTACAAGAGCTCTGTGGTTGACATAGCAGAAGCAGCCAGGCTAGGTGGCTGAACACATCCTGCTGCTTCTCTTGAAAGGTCCAGCATGTGTAACTTCACATCCCCCACAACCACCAAAGGGGTACAGATGGCTGTAAGCATGGCAACTAGCTAGGGGCAGGGGTACAACCTGCTGCCAGCCCCTGGAAGATGCCAGTTAGCAAAGCAGCTAGTACCTTCCTCCAAAGTTCAACTGAACACTGCTGGGAATCCTTGTCTGAGACTTCAGGGGGAAAGGGCTCCTGCCCCGCACTCTCTTCTAGGTTGTACATCTCTGTGTCACAAGAAACAGGCTAGGCTGTCAATGTAACCACCAAAGGTCAGACTGCAGCTGGTCACAATGTGGAAGAGG
>NW_005841891.1:2070948-2091014 GCF_000455745.1 Alligator sinensis
TCCAAGGGAGGTTTTCATAGTCATCTTCCCCATCCCCATACATACAAAGAGGCTGGTCATGCTTGTTGTCCCTTTGCTGTCCTGAGAACCTCATGCCACCAAGCCTGTGTGCAGGGCCTCCTCCTAAAAGCTGAGGAAAAGCTGGAGTTTCCTAAGAGCTATGCCTACCTCTGACAGGCCCTAAGGGTATATGCATTTCCCTTCTGCAAGTTGGTGAACACTGAGAGGAGAACATCCAGGAAAAAGTTTTGCTTCACTTGTTCAGTAAAGAAGACTTTTCAAAGTCAGAACTTAGATCAGTGTTAAATGAGAATAGATGCCAGTTCCTTTTGTACTTCATACAGAACTGCTACTGGAATAGCACTGAGAGCAGTAAATTAGGTCACCATTGCACTTCGGCTCAATAGCTAAACCTTTGATCTAAACAAGTCTCACAAGCCCAGTGTGTTCCAGGCTTTTGCTTCCATCATTTAAATATACAATGAATATTTTGGGCCCAATTCTGAGAGCCCTTTAATAGGTCCATCAGCGGGGATGAAAGAATAATGTAGATGTTTACACGGTCAGGTGTGTGGCAAATTGGCTTAGGGGTCACACTCAGAGCGTGGTGATGGATGGATTGGTATTGACCTGGGCAGATGTGGGCAGTGGAGTTCCACAGGGCTCGGTCCTTGGACTGGTACTGTTCAATGTCTTCATCAGTGACTTGGATGAGGGCACGGAAAGCCCTCTGTTCAAATTCGCAGATGATACCAAATTATGGGGTAAAGTTAATGCACTGTAGGGTAGGGAATGAATCCAGGTGGATCTGGACAGGTTGGAAAAGTGGGCGGAACAGAATAGGATGCAGTTCAATAAGGAAAAATGCTAGGTGCTACACCTACGGAGAAGGAATCACCAACACACTTGCAGGCTGGGGAGGACCTTTGCAGTAGCACAGCAGTGGAAAGGGATCTTGGAGTCACTGTTGACTCCAAGATGAACATGAGTCGTCAATGTGACAAAGTGATCAGTAAAGCTAACAGCACTTTATCATGCATTAGCAGGTGCATGACAAACAGGTCCAAGGACATGATCCTTCCCCTTTATGCAGCCTTGGTCAAGCCACAGCTGAAGTACTGCATCCAGTTTTGGGCGCCGCACTTCAAGAGGGATGTGGACAGCCTTGAGAGGGTTTAGAGGAGGGCCACTTGTATGGTTAGGGCCCTGCAGACAAAGCCCTACAAGGAGAGATTTAGGGCCCTGGATCTCTTCAGCCTCCGCAAGAGAAGGCTGAGAGGTGATCTTGTGGCTGCCTACAAATTCATCGGGGAGGACAGCAATGAATAAGAGATGCTCTGTTTACCAGGGGACCCCTTGGGGGAACTAGGAACAACAGCCACAAACTGAGAGAGAACAGATTTAGGTTGGACATCAGGAAGAACTTCTGTACAGTAAGGGTTGCCAAAATCTGGAATGGGCTTCCAAGGGAGGTGGTGCTCTCCCCTACCTTGGGGGTCTTTAAGAGGAGGCTAGACATGCACCTGGCTGGGGTCATTTGACCCCAGCACTTTCCTGCCCAGGGCAAGGAGTCGGACTCGATGATCTGTTGAGGTCTCTTCTGACCCAAACATCTATGAATCTATGGAACAATGTACACCCTGCTCCTGCCCCCTCCTTCAGTAGACTGAAAGGCCTTGATAATACTGTAGTCTATATGCACTCTGGAAAGCCCAGGAAAACTGCACACCCTGAGGGTAACCATTTGGACAAAGAAGGAAGAGACCATGGCCACAGCACACACAGGAAAGCAGGCTGCTCCCCATGTTTTCCAGCAGGATGGCACCCCATAGCAGCCTGGCAAACTCTAGTGTGTTACAGTGATGGGGTGCTTGAAGGTGCATCCGGATCACATTGCCTCCTAGGCTTTCCCATGATCACACCCCCATGGCACAGATCTGTAGAGACATAAAAGAGGTCATCCATATATAGGCAGTTCTCAACTTGGAACGTTTCGAGTTACAACGTTTTGCACTTACATGGTTATAAATTGACACCCGGTTTCAACTTTATGACGTCAGTTTTGACTTTACAATGCTTGATCCGATGCGACGCCACAGCAGCAAACAAGTTCGTTGTGTCACTTATCTCCCTGGAGAACATCTGTCCAAACTTCCTTGGACACTTCCTTTAAGAAAGCAGACAAGACTCCAGAAAAACCTTCAGCTAAGACTCCTGAGAAGACTCTAGCCAAGAGCCCTTCAAAAAGTCCAGCAGTCACCTCAAAGAAGTCGTCCAAATCAATATGATTGCTATTTACAATATAAATACATTAATGTAGCTATATTACTCATCTATAATTGATCAAGTACAAAATTCTGGGGTATTTTTGGTGAAAATAGGGTATCGGGCCTTGTTCAGGATCCAATCCCCCATTTATAACATTGTTTCTTATGAGAAAATTGGTTCCGAGTTGCAACGTTTAGACTTAAGACGTGGTTTTCAGGAACCAATTGTGTCATAAGTCCAAGGACCGCCTGTAGAGTCCTTTCAATAAATGCAAGCATACATTCTGCATACATGGAAGCAGAATAGCAAGGTGCAGCCCGCTGAAATGACAGATTCCAGCACAGCTTGCTCCATTTTAGGCTTAGTGGGCTTCCACTCATATCACAATGGAGCACTGCATCCTGGGACCTGTAGTTTGTGCAGGCCACAAAATTTACTCCTAAAGATGAGGGTAGTACTGGACTCAGCAATGCCATGTTCATTTACACAATACTATTCTGTTTGTATAAAGCTCCAGACAGAAAGTCGTCCTTAGGAAACAGAACAGACAAAGCTGAAACTTAAGTTGAGTATAAGCTTGTTTGTCTATAATTTTGTAGTGTCTTTTTTTTAAGCATCTCTTGTTCAGGACAGACTGTAATTCCATATCCTGTGACAGAAGACACTGTCAAAGTACACGGATCACTTAGATCTCCAGATTCAGTCTCTCATGTGCCTGCCTTGGTGGAACCTGGGTCTTTCTCTCTGAAAGCACATAAGTATACTTTAATGCCAGCAAGTGGAAAGAAATGTGCAGATTTGTTTAACAAAACATCAGAGTGCACTTAAGCATTACTTTATCTTGTTTTAGGTCTTGTTTCTTTTTTCTTTGACCTAAAAACAGAGTATTTAGTTTAGGTAGGAGCAATTCTGTACTCTTCATTGTCAATTTTAAATAAATTCAGAATCCCAGATACCACTTCTAAGCAGATAAAAAAAAAAAAAAAAGCAGGGGAGAGGGGGGATATGAAATAACCATCCAATTCCATTTCTAGTTCTAGCACCTCAGGATTTCCATGCCCAAAATGTCTGAAATAGTGTAAGTGCATTTACCATATAGCACTGCCCCCTGCTGTGGAGTCAGGACTTCCATATTCCTCATTCACAACAAACTTCTAGATATCACCCTCTGCCAAGGAGGATACGACACCATGGGATTTTGTGATAGTGGCTGTGTATTTACATGGAGGATGCAGCCAAGAGACTCTAAGAAATGTGGTGTTCCCCTAGGTATTAATAAGTAGACATAACACCAGTGTGTGCAAAAGAGAAATATGGGGCAAGGAATTAAATGACCTATCTCATTACCTAAAAAATTTCCTGATTGATACCTGATAGCTGGAGGCACTTGAGTGAATAACAGCTGCAAATCAGGCCTTTGACATTATGGCTTAAGCAAACACTGAAAGCATGTTGCATGACTAATGTGACAGGTGGGGAGCATGGGCCAAATCTGCAGCAAGGGCAAAAAAGATCTTTGATACAACCGGTGTAATGTGATGCACAGATGAGGCAATTGGATGATTTTTGTTGTTCGATGATGGTGTCCATCCCAAAGGCATCACACCTTCGAGTGCTGATGGCATGCCCTTGGGAGGTATTGGATCAGACTTCACACACATTGCTAGGCAGGTTTCTTCCTAGACAGCAGGGGAAGAGGCACTCTCATGAAAGCACCCTGTCCACACTGAGAGTGGAGCTGAAGTATCTGCAGAATGGTTCTGACGTCCAGGGCTGTAAGAGTGCTTTCCCACCAAGCGGGGACAGGAATGATTTTATCCAAGTACCATCTTAGAGTTACAGTGATATTCTCTATGCTACAGCCAAGCCCTGCGAGTTGCTATCCAGCCCCAGGTTCTGCTCACCCATACTCAGGAAACGGGTAGATCCCCTCTACTATCTGCTATGTTTAAAGATGGCTGCAGGCCCTACAACATGGCTCTTCTCTCAGCGTAGACGAGGTTAATATGTAGACACCTTTTCCTATAATTTAGTGAACAAAGTTCTATGTAACTGGATCTTGCCGAGTAGCTTTGTGTGACTGATTTGCTCACAGCTGTGATGCCTTTAATAGGCTGGACAATTTTCATGGAGGATAGTGTATTTCAAAGGTGCCTGCTTGTCCCTTGGAGGTGATTCTTTCATTCTTGTTTCTGAAGCAAGAAAATAGCAATTAAAGGGCTCAGTTCTCCACCTGCTCAAGCTAGTCACAGCTTTGCCCTTGACTTCAGTGGGAGAGGGGATGGGCTCTTAAAAAAAAAAAAAAGCAGTCTATTTATCATAATGAAGGAAACCTGCATAAAGCAGTTGCTAAATGCAGTTGTGTCAATCTATTGCAAGAAGGAAAACTGCAGTTTTGTGTAAACAGAGGTCACGGAGAGGACAGGACATTTATGAGACCGAATACATTTTAGATTGAAATAAGATTAACATGACTATGCCTTGAGTAAACAAGTGAAACATCTTGGCAACAATCTGTCCTATAGGTTTTTCTCACGTAAGTCTTAAAAAAGATAAATTGAAGTAAGCATCCTTGCTTTGTCAATATAAAAGATCCGATTATTTCAGATTCACACAGTTAAACCCCGGTGCACTGTACCTAGAAAATAGCCATGTCTCCCACACCACAAAGGTGCAGCCCCCACCGATGACTGGAAGCTAAAGAAATTTAAGGGCTCCCTGTGCTGGAGAGCCTGGCTTAATGCAAAAATGGATGAAGAGGCTGGAGTAGGAAGGGTGTTTTTATCAGGAGGATCATTGATGTGTGAAACTGTCTACCGGAGGAAATAAGTGGTTCCCACTACCAAAGAGCTTCTAGATGGGCTGGCTCTACAAGGGCAAGCCCCACATCTCTGAGAAGTAGATCAGCCCTGTTGGGATAGACTCGGCAAACCAGTGGCTCCTCGCAGGCTTTGTGGTTAACGTTCTCTGCTGTCCTGGGAGAAATGTGGCATTAATTCCTTAACCTGGTTTCTTACTCCTAACCTTGGCAAGAGGAAGTATCCTGTGATTTTGAAGGAGGAACAGCAACAGCAGGTTGTAAGAGAAGTCCCTTTCAGCTGAGGGAAGTCACAGAGGTACTGGAAGAATCACTATTTCGACACTGTTCATTTGCTTTTGCAAGACTTCCCTTTCTGTGAGAGCAGATAAGAAATGATTTCTTCTTGGCTTCTTTCATTAATGTTGAGTCACTGTCGACCTTAAATTAAATGCATTCAGGTCATGGGAGAGTAAATTTATTCAGGGATTAAAATAGGCACATGTCATGCCATTGAAAAATTATTTAGCATGCATGTTGTTGAACTGCTAGAGAGTTTATTCCCAGAGACGACAGACAGGCTGAAGTTGCAATGGAGAGCTGGCAAGGAGGATGAACCTTAAGTGGGAAAATTTTGGCCAAGAAGTAGGAGATGGAAAAAAGCCTGAAGAGATATGAAAGAAACTCCATTATTTGGCACATTTGAAGCTGAACTAGACAAAACAGTAGCAAAGGCCTGATCCAGCACTTGGCAGTTGTGGAGCATACAAACACCCAGGGGTTACAGACCAAGGTGATAAGCAGGATCAGGAAACCTGACCCTGCATGACAGACCAGTTTCAAGGCTGTAAAATAAGTCCACTTTTGACAGCAGGAGTGAGGCCTGATAGGGGAATGGGTAGCCAAGCAACTCATGCCATTGATCACACGTGTGCTCATTGCTGGTCAGTGCCAAATTCTTTATTTTTAGTCTGCACTTTTGTGGGTAAAGGAATGAGTCTACATGCTACCCTCAGCTCAGGAGATAATGCTTCTCCCTAGTGCTTCTCATCTGCCCACACCTGCATACATGTTAGCCTCCCTCAGAAAGGACCAGCAACACCAAGTCCAGACAACCAGTGAGGAACAATCCCAAACTGACAAGAAGGGCAGGGTGATAGTCTGCCACTCAGACATCTGTAGTCCTATAGCTGAGAGTTAGAAAAGCTGTTCCCAGGATTAGAAGTGGGATCTTCAACTAATAAGTTGCAACTTTCTACTATCTTCAGTTGACTGAGAGTTTCTGTGCCCTCCTGGCAGATAATGACCTGGCCTCAGTTGTACCTACCTGTTTCACCTCTTGGCTGGGCTATTGACACCCCCACTTCCCTTGCCCATGAAGCTTTTAATGCTCAGGAAACTATTTTTTGGTACAGGACATTTCAGGACTTAGCAACATGGGATATGGCAAACCACACAAACCACTGACTTATCACAATGAGTGGTATCTTCTTCCATCACAATCTGTGTTCATTTTAATTGACTACTTAAATAATAATGCTCTCTATATATCTTATTTCGTTAGCCTTCAAGGTGCATATGTACCCTGCCTTCTTTGTACTGATATAACCATACCAGTTCTTTCTCTAGGGGGACCAAAAGTATAGTGGCATAAATGTGTCTTGTAGAGACGGGATTTATTCTCTTCCCTAGCTAGGGTTAGCTATACTTTTCTACAAGCATCATTGTGTCCATTCTGAGACAACTACACCACTTTAACTACTTGCACCTAGTCAAAGGGTAAAGCATGCAACTCCGCCTGTCAAAATCTTGCCCTTTCTGTTTCTCTGAGTCAACAAAACTGGAGTCAAGATACCAAAGGGCCATTTTAGCAGAGCGATTGCTATTGGTATGCAGGTGCCTTGCTGCTGTCGGTAAATACCCTTTCTACTCAGAAAGACCACCGGGGAGGGGAGCCAGGTGGCAGCAAGCTGAGGGAGGAGGGGGGAACGGGAAGGCTCTTGCTAACTAATTTGCAGGGATATTCTTCAAGGAAAATACTGGTTCCTTACTCCAGTGGCGGTGGAGGGATTGTTTACTTTTTTTGTTCAAACTGTAGCCAGTACAATTAAGACGGCCAAAAGTACAGCCCGGTTTGGTTGAGTTAGTAACAGCCTGAATAGCGCTCTCATTTTGTTCCGCTGGACCAGAATCCAGGTCATTCTGCTGGGTGACACGCACGGCCAGAATATAATGGGCGAATAGCCCCGTTACTAAGGATACCTCGGCGCAGCTTAGGAGATTGCTGCTCATTAAACATTCTTCTAGAGGTTTGCAAGCAGCTGGGGGTTACTTTAAGCACTGATGCCTTGTCTTCCCTTGTGCCCTTAGACTGGCACCTGTCTGATCTTGTCATTCCCTGGGAGCTTTGCACTTCTGATTTCAAGGCTATCTATTTGATGTTATCGTCATTTTTGGAATATATAACAAGTGCAGAAGATATCTGCCTGCTCATTTCCCCTCTGAATGTACAAACTCTGCCTGCCTCACTAACCAGCTAAATGTTTGGTATTAAATTATCCATCATAGCCTCTGGGGAGTTGATTGTACAGTCTTTCTGGGAGGATAAAAATAGCCAAATGCGTGTTAGAAAAGGCTAAAGCAAGGGTAGCATAGGACGGCAAAAGAAAGATGAATAACAGTGATAGAAACCCGACTTTGATTGTGATTTGTGTCTCTACCTGCAGACACCAGGAATTAATAAAGATGGATCTAATTTTTGTGTCATACCAGAATTTAAACAGTATTGTCTGGATGTTTTTTGGGAAGGGAATGATGACACTGGAGAATGCTATTGAATTCTTCACAACAGGTTCCACTGCTCTGCACCTATCCAAAAACTCTTGCCAATGTCTCGTCAGCTGGCTCAAGCCAATAAAAATGTATTATTGTGTTAATTCTAGTACATCATTTGAACTGGTATAACCCAATAATTAGTCAAATTCAGCAGTCACTCTCGGCCTTGGAAGTCATTTTTGCATCTGTTGCAGGTGTGGGGAGCCCTGTACTGCAAATCTGGTTGCACTGTAAATCTATGTCAAACCAGACTTGCAGTTCCAGTCTTTCTTTGAAATGGGCAAACTAAATGATGCCAAACTATATATGCAGTCTGTAAAATGGAAAAACTTCCCCAGCTGAGACTTATCAACTTCATTAGTACTTGTGGACTAGAAAGATTTGAAGCTTTTTATTTTAAGCCTTGTTACTGCAACCTATCACCAGAGCCTCTGAGCACCTTCCTGTAAAATCAGTAGTAACTGCTGAGCTCTCAGTGGCTTGTTTAAAGCATTTGGCACTGCTCCCTTTGTAGAAAGCACTGTTTTGAGTGAAGGTGTTTTGGAAGGAGAGGAGGACAAGGAAAGAAAAGTGATTGCTGCTGACCAAGTTTTGCTTGTCATGGTGGAAAAGCTTGATTACATCGGAGGGGTTGGCAATAATTGCTGAAGATGGTGAGTCCAGACTTGTTCCATCTGCAACATTAATTTGTTCTACAGCCAGATTCCCCCAACTGAGCCTGCATTGCCTCTGTTTCATCCACTTCTTTCTGGGCTTTGTGAAATGCGTTGTTCCAGAGGAGCACAACTGTCTTCACGATTCATAGGCTGAGACGGGTCTACCTAGCGTTTGATACACCGGTTGGCTTGGTGCAATCTCTTTGGAGAGAGACTAGAAAAGCTGCTGCGTTAATGGGGTCTAGAGCCCTCCCTGAACTGAGGAAGTTGTTTCCAGAGTGGTTCATTCATAATATAAAACATTATCATTTATGGTCATTTCAATGGAAAAGCACCATCTCTTCAGCGCATTCTTCCATAGAGAAGTTGTTGTAGGTATCACAAGCTTAGAATTCTGCTTGCCTGTGATTAAAAATCTCTTAGTATTGAGGAAAGGCAGCGGGCAAAAAAAAAAACCTCATTCAGTTAACAGGGAGAGAGTATGGTGTGGGAGTTTTGCTAAGACCCTTCCTGGTTCACCAGTGCCCTACACCTTGGATAGTCACTTATACCAGGACCAAGTGGAAGTGAAATGCTACCAGATCAGAACAGAAGCACATTACACCCACTCTGCACTGGTGTGACTGACCAAGGTAAGGCTGAACCAGGCCCCATGTCCTGTGACACGGTGGAACCTTAAAAGCAGATACCAAATTGTATTTGCATGCTCTAGCCTCTTTTAAGGACCTAAAACTCTTTCAAGAATTAGGCCCTCTACCTTGTGTATATTTTGACAGACAAATATTAAAACTGGACAGAACTTTTAAAGAACATCAATGACTATTCACTTGACTGAGTACATTATTGTTCATTTTTGTAAATTAATCATTATATAGTAGCAGCACGAGGGAGTCAACTAGTCAAGCCCTGTTGTATTGTGCTGGACATGTGTAGTAAATGTTGATCCCTTCTCCAAAATGATTAATTATGACTTATGGGTTCATGTACAAGAAAAATGATTGTCAGATCATTACAGTGAAAAATGCTAAAGCACAGAAAAGAAAACACAAACCACAAGTGTTTCTGGTTTGCTAAAAGTTCAGGCTGGAATGTATATGCCTGATTGCCACAGTAAATAGACATTAGTAATAGCTGAATCATTACCCCATCCTCTGAGAGTTTTCACATTGACAGTTGTTGTTGTTCTTCTTTCTCCTAATGGGTGAAAGAAATATTTTTGGAACTTGTGTCAGTGTATTTCAGCAGTAGCTGCTGAAATAAATGAATGATTATGGTGTTGGAATATAGCTAATAAAGTGTAAAATTTCCACCAGCTTTAGTATAATAACTAAATGATGATGTCCTTACTGACATACCATGGTTTATTCCATTGTCTTTTCTCTACATCAGAATAATTCAAGTTTTTATTTTTTATTTTTTTTAAATAGGTCTGGAGACCAAAAACAGGAAGGCCTAATTTCATTCCCACTGTAACTTCATTGGCATCACTTGAGTTGCAGTAAAGACGAATTTGACCCTTTGATATGACACATTGCAAATGATCCTGGAGTATTTTATTTAAGAGAAAGTAATGAGTTATAGTGAAATAAGTAGATCAGGAAAATAGAATACGTATAAACTTAATTCCAGGGGCCCATCTGCTTTTGTGAGATAAAGCAGCCTATCATCTGTAAGCAAATTTGCCTCCTCTCCTTGAAAGTATGGCTGGTGTGGTGGACACGCATAGTTTTTTCTAACAGGATACTGACTGTTGGAGTCAGGGCCAATTTTTACTACTGATATAAATAAGCAACATTACTGGCTTTAAGAGCGTAGCACCAGACTCTAGAAGCACTGAATTTGGCCAACCAAAGCTTGGTACTTTAGTAAACTGATTGTTATGAAAACGGTTTTAAGAGTCATTAATTAAATATAACACCAATGTACACGAGGCATGAGACAGCTCCTGCATTAAATCACCAGGAAAGCACAAATATAGAATAAAACTAATGGCGAAGAGGCAATGAACGTGGGAAGAAGAGTGAACTATACTTGTTTACAAGCTCCAGCAGCCATACCCAGGAGTTTTGCATAGGAAGTGAAAAACAAAATACAGCAGCTAATTGAAACTGCAGTGGGAATTTTAGTTTCAGCAATCATAGGTGTCATGCAACCCAGCTGTATATCTTATCAATGAGTCCTCCATCCTTACAGCCCAGAAGTTGTAGCTGAGCAATGAACAACTTCACTGCTAGGATTTCCCTCGGGCTATCTTAAAAACCTTAAGCAGTAATGATGGCCAGACTATGACTGGCCACAGCAGACGTGAACGGCAGGATGGTTTCTTAGACATTTTGCTGCCTCCCAAAGGAGGTGGGCAAGGTCACTATACCCACATTGACATTGGGCTTAAAGCTGTTTTTTGAAAATGACTGGATTTTTAATGAAGAAAAGGGGACAGGACCTCCATTAGATATTTTGGCAGGGATTTTTCAAAGAAGCTCAAGCGGGCACTCAGGAGCCCTCCTCCCATTGAGGTTTAGTGGGATTTGGGCAACTAATTTCCTTTAGTTCCTTGGAAACTGAGGCCCATCCCCTGAACGTTAGTGTTGCCAGCTCCAGGGTGCCTGTCACCGCTCTGTTTTCTTCTGTGAAGATTTTTATACTGCACATATCACCATAGCAACTTAACGCCTTCCTGTCATGTATTAATTGACATGGCCAACATCTGTCACATGTTGTTTGTTCTCTCATCTTTTACCCGGAGGGAGAAGCGTGTGCAGTGGAGTGTTTTGTTTTGCAAAGTTATTTATACGTGTTGCTAAGTTTTTATGTCAAGGAAGGCAAAGTCAAAGAAATGTGCCTTCCACTTGGGATGCAAATAGGGAGGTTTGTGTTCCTGGGGTAGTTCAATCCACAATTTGGGGCCAAAGCTGAGTAAACTCTCCATTTCCTGCACAGAGGAGCTTTATCCTTGTTGTAGAAAGTTCCACTGTTAACTTTTAAGTGGTCTTTTAGCTTTCCTGAGACCAGGTGGTTGAGTGCCTTGAGGTTAATGTATGAGACCTTAACCTGGATTCAGACTTCCTTGGAAAGCCAGGATAAGAGCAGAGAACGTGTTTGATGGATTCACCATCTCTTGTGCTGCTGAGGAGTGCTCAGATGAAGCTTTCTAAGCACTAAAAATTCATGCCAAGGTACACTGTGTTGTTGTCGTCCAGCCAAAAGGTGACAAAGGTAGGTAAAACTGAGACCACGTTGTCATCTGCTATGATGGGGATAGAGTCGCTTAGCCAACTGGAGACCGCAGAAAGTGTTTCTTATGGATGCTGCCATGTGAGAGCTTTACATCAATGAGGTATCTGCAATACTTCAGAACTGTGGACTAACCTGACCACTTGTGGGTATGTACCTTCAGCCAAAGGAGATGATGCAAACTCATCTGAATATTTTCATCTGCCCACCAGCATCATTTGTGCTTGCATTCAGCCAACATTTCTTCACCCTTGAACTAATCTCATCCAAGTGCCAAATAAAAATGGTGTGGTTGTAGGTGATGAACAATAGATAATGCAGCAGCAGAACATACTGCAGGTGGCACTTGATTCTGAGTCATCAAGCCAGTTCGCTCGATGGCTGCATGTTGATGTAGAAAAGGGCAGGTTGGAGAATTGGTCCTTGTTGGAAGCCAAAAGTGAATGTTGAACACCTCCTAGGAGCTGGGGTACAATTTCCTTTACTGTTCATTGGCTGCATCTGCATGGATCCCGCTGTAATACATTCAGGAAATGTAATGTGGTTATGTGACAGGGAGAGACAGTTAAAATGCTAATGCTGTCAGAGTGGAAGGAGCTAAGATTTAGACAAAGGAATGGAGTTACTATGGTTATGTTAACGTAGGAGGGAAGGTGGTAGACTACAGGTAAACAAGCCTTCTACTGAAGGCTTTGTGTGTTGGGGGAAATGTTTGTAAGTTTGGAACTAAATCAGATCAGTTTCTAAAGAACAGATGCTAAGAAAACGATGGAGAAGTTAGGGGGACAAAAGACACTAAGAAAAAAGGGGCCTTTGCTAATGCCAGTGAAGCTGCGTTGGAACATGAACAGCGTTACCAGGCGCTGGGTTTAGCCTTAATGTAAGTGTCTAATCCATGCTTATAATAATTTTACTCTGTGGGTGGGATCATTAGCAAACTAGAGGCACCTATTATATATAGATAGAGCTCTTAGTTAAGGCTGCAGGCCTTCGGCTTTCATAAAGGTATTTTAGCTGAATTACTGACACGATCAATTGAATTCCAACAACTGGAAGAGGATTAGTCTCTTGCCCTGGTCCCCTGCCACCTTTCTCAGGTGAGACAGCTGTATCTCATGGTCAGCAGTGTCAAGTGCTGTAGAGGGCTCTAGCAAGATGAGGATGGATAACTGCCCTCTAGTCACTGATGGAGAAAGATGATCCATCATGCTGCCAAAACTGGCCCCCTGCTGGCCTGAATCTGGACTGTGCTGGATCTAGGGTGTTCAGGACCAACCTTTCTGGCAGCCATGCCACAAATTAGCCCTGCACTCATTAAGTGCCACTTGGATCCCCTTCTGCCTGATCTGCTGCTCTGCTTCCGACTTCCTCCCCTGTGCTCCCGTCCCAGTATTTGCTGCTTTGCTTTCTGCTCCCTGCGTTATCCGCCGCTGTGCTGCCTGTCCCCTCCCCAATCTGTCTTATGCCTCACACAAAGGCTCCCTGTGCCTCTGTCGCAGGTTAGTCACCCCTGATTTCGGGTATTGGTTTCAGCTTTCTGGCAATTAGCTTCACTAGCAACTTGCTCAGGAACACGAGGTTTGACATGAGGAGTAGATGGCCATAACCAATGCATCTAAATTGGATTTCTTTAGTGTGTGTTGGATTATTGCACGTATGAAGGAAGAAGGGGAGATCCCTTCCCTAAGGGAAGCACTGATTATTTACATCACAAAGCATCCCTTCAGTACTGAGTTAGAGGATTAGTGCCACCTACTGAACTATCTACACCATTTCATGACACACCTGGGTGGTCTCAGATAATAAACAAACAGGTCTGCTAAGCTTAGGAGACTGAAGATGATAATGTAACAAATGGCTGCAGGTATGGTAGGGAACCTTATCCAATGGAGAGAATCAGGGTCTTTTTGTCTGGCTGTCTTCTTTCAAGGAAAGTAAAAGCAGGAGAATCAGACTCATATTAGGAAAAGGAGATTGAATTTTAGATCAAACAGGGGAGAAAATAAAGCATGTTGGATCTTAGGGGCTATTACCCTTACTTTAGAATTTTAAATATCAACTGGGTATAAATGTTTATAAGTACAGAAAGTAACTGCCATCTGTTCAAGTTCGGCCTAGCATCTTTCCACAGAGGTGTAGGAAATGGCTATGGTTGCTTATAGCCTGATGGGAGACATGTAGATGGAGTACATATTTGGTACTCAAATGCTGGACTTGCAAAGAGAAAATCAGCAGAGCTAAAGCACGGCCAGACATGCAAGTTATGGAAGAGGGCTTTGTTTTGACAGAAATACTATTCTCTAGATCTGTTTGTTATCTGGCTGTAGGCCTGGCATCACGAAGACTGTGCACAGGCATTTGAATCTTTTCCAAATGACCAGCTGCCACCAGTCCCTGAGTCATAGAGGAAATGGGAATAGTTGTTGGGCAGCTATGGTGCTGCCTTCTGACCAGAAGGTTCGGACGTTTGAGTGGATTTCAAGCTTCTCATGGTATGGGCCACATCTTAACCAAGTGCTTTGCAGATGCAATGCCTCCCCCTCTCATATACCCAAACCACCTCCAATCAGTATCAGGGCACAAAAGTGCCAGCTGGATGTTGATGCACAGGGTTTGCAAATAGCAATGTCTTAAGGGAAATATTTTCTCAGGTCATTTTCATTCTTTAAGTTTCCAGGGGCTTTTGTCTCATCAGGGAACTTCCAAAAAACCCACAAATGTGCTGATGATATGCCAGCACAAGAAAATCTTGTAGTCGTGCCTTCAGTCATAAAGCAATAGCCTCTAGTAATGATTTCTCTAATGGAGGCACTCTGCTGAAATCTGCACTAATTTCCTTTCTCAGTCCCTGGGGCACTCTTACTGCTTCTTGATGATATTGATGCTAGGGCAGTACTTTTCCTGGGGGCGAGGAGGATTCTGTATTGTTCATGCCTCTGTGAAATCGCTCCTTCCGACCTCCTGACTTCTCAAGCCAATGCAAAATCAATAAAACTCATTGAACAACCTGTCAGCATAAAATATAAACCCAGCTGCAAACAAGTTCACAGACAAAAGAAAAAAAGTTAGGGTTATTATTTGAAGAGTCAGGGGTGTCATTTGTCCCCACACGGGCCCTAGGTGCTGGTCTTTTGGGTACTTCAGAATGAATCCCTTGCATCACCTCACTTGAGGAGCAAAAAGGCATCTTTTATAAGCTCAGAAAGGCTCTTGGTAAGAGCTGACATGATTTATGTCTAATAAAAAGGTTCTTCAGCACCAGGAAAGGGGGCCCTGCCAAGCCATGGGCGTCTTGTGAGCCTCTCCCATTGTTACGCAGTCAGGAGCACTTTTTGGGTTCAGTCTCCATCCTTGTAGACAAAAAGACAGCTGTACACTTGGCTGGCTTAGGTTAGGGCTCTTTGTATATGCTTAGTACCCTGCTCACATCATTCATAGCTTTTGAATAAAGATGACCTCTCGCAGGACAAAGTGGAGGGGGGAGCCTCTTTATTCAGTGGCATTTGAATGAGCACATTGACAATGAAACCGTTCCTTGGAAGTCAAAGGCAGAACTATATACATAAATAAACAGACCATAGGTTTCTACAAACAAGCAGCCTTCAATATCCGGGGCTTGGAAACTTAAAATAAAAGGTTGGCAAGAGCGCTGCTAGTTCTACACACAGGGCTCCTCCTGCTTGCCAAGCTCTATGTGTACAGCTGGAAACTGCTTTGTCATACAAGGTACGGCCCAAAAGGAATAAGAGTTCAAGTGTTTGCTACATTGAAAAGGGAGGTAATTCCCATCACTGCAAAAACCAGTATCAGTCAAGGCAACATGGACACATTTCAGTTCCCCAGCAGCTTTGCTTAATGGTTTTGTGGATGTTGAACGGCTGTTCTCTCACGTGCCTTTTATTTTTGCCTGGTGCCGTAAGCTGCCTATGCCCTCATCTCCCAAGCCAGGCATCTCCTGTAGGCAGACCAACAACAACAGGCAGGGTGTTTTCACCTGCTGCATTTCCCTGCTGATGCAATGTAGCTCTCTATCTTCTCTGCTGCTGCAGTTAAGTGCCAGGAGAGCTGCAGCAAGTCGAGTTCTCCTCCCACTATTCGGCTCCCATCCCCCTCCCCCAAAGGCAAAGAATGTCTTTTGCCACCCACCGCACTAACACAATCAAAGCCCTTATACTGAACACGCTAGAGCTGGCAGCCAGCTACACAACACTATAAGCCAGGGTCTTCTAGACCCAGACTTTGCATTAGATTTATTCTTATCTGAAGACAGACAGTGGCGGCCCCCATGGGCCCAGTAAACTAGTCTGTCTGTCCCAGTAGGCTTAGTGACAGTACAGTGTCAGATAAAGTATAGGCAGCAGACCCAAGGTGGTGTAGTCCCTATGACCACAGTCTCTAATGAAACAACACAAGTGCATTTAACTATGGCTTTGTTGCCTTCTGCAGTTTATCATTATGACTCACACACTGATTAATGTTTTTCTTCTAGCATCAGCTTGTGCAGGCACATGGTTAGGTTTGTTTTTAAAAGAAGACAAAGTCAGTTTCTAGATTTCAACCTTGCAGTGCAAAGCCTGGAAATGTGATACAGGTGAAGTCTAAATCTCCAAAATCAGAAGGCAATTAAAAAACAACAAAAAGTGTAGATTATCTGAAGGAACTCATGATGTTTAGTTCACTCTCCTAAATTATTATAAGTTATTATACAATGTTTTGGGGTTTATTATACAATATAATTAATAAATAGAATTTTTAATGACACTTTAGTTTGTCTTTAGAAGTTTCATGAGTCTCAAAGGAAATCTAAAAGCAATAACCAGGACTCATTGATGAGCTATTATCCCAGAGGCTTTGTGGCAGAGATTATAATCTTACCACATTTTAGCCAGCCATTCCAAAGCAATTCTTACAAATAGGGATACTCAGAAGACAGGTGACCTGGCCAAAGCTGTGCAATCAGTGCAAGAGCTAGGACTAGACTGTGCCAATTCCCAATCCAGCAATCCACTGCACTGAACCATTTTAGACCAAAACAGACCAAAACCATCTTGTACATCTGGACTGGACGTTCAAATGCCCATAAAGAAGGGCTTTTTCAGTTTGGGGTTTTGTTCATGCCCAATCCACGTGAGAAACCTGAGTTCATCTACAGTAATGGATGGAGGGATTACTGACCTCTCACTCAGGTTTGCAGGGGCTGATGGGGACAGCACATTGGATTCCCAAAGGACGGAAGAGGAGAACTTCTCATCAATTAACAACAACCCCTTTGTCAGTCCTTTTATCCCATTGATAGCATCTTTTCCTGGACACATGACGAGGAGGGGCAGATTCATCCTTGTGCTAGTGCAGCCCTAAGGGAACTAAGAGGTGAGTGTTGGGGAAATCAGCAACAAAGATGCTAGAAGATGTGGACCACATGGTACAGGTTGATCATTCTTCATAAATTTTGTATTTTGTTCATTATATATAGATATAAAGCTGTACATCTACAGGGTCATAGCATATTTATTTAAGAGTTGTGTTAGTGGATGATATTTTATGTTCTAGGATATATTGTCTGAGTCGAGAAATGAGCCCATCTGGTTGTCCATACTTCATTTACCAACCCATGTTTTGTTTATTTCTTGCCATGAATAAATACAAAGCTCACAGGGGTCCATCAATTTGTTTAATGGGCCGACTGCTGTATTTACAGCAGGTATATGTGGGAGGCAACCTTCAGGTGCTAGCCAGCAAATGGGAAATTGGCTTTGTGCCATTAATGGCAGTTTGAATTATGGCAAATTGCAAAGGAATTCTCAAAGCCTGAAAAAGTCTGATATGTCATTAAAATCTGTGAACGTGGCTGTAAAAAATCAGAGTGTTTGAAAGGACAAACAATAAAACGAACCAGGAAGCTGCTGAGCAGAGTATCTAGAGACAATGAGCAATAGTCTCAGAAAGCTGCATTTTTTCCTCACACAAAAGTAATTGGTAAACCATTATTATTCTTAAAGATTTGCCATCTCTTTGTTCCACTCCTAGCACTTTCTCTAGGCCCATCTGTCTGGTTCCCTGCTCCAGCTATAGTACACCCACAGGGAATAATCCATCATCTTTTCTCCTTCTGGTCAACCCAAGCTTGCTGGAAAGCAGTGATAGCCTGGTGGAACTCTGCCTACGATGCTGTAATGAGTGTTTCTAATATGGCTTCATAATCAAGAAGATTCTCATTTGCCAAGTCTGCCTCCTTCTCATGCAGATGGACAGCTTGGCAAGAAGAAGAGCAAGTTTAGGAGGATGATATTACTCAGAAAAATCCTTTAGAAATGTTTTTCAATGAGAGAGAGAGAGAAACCTAGGACATACTTGAAGTATCACATCAGATAGTAGCCAAGATGCAGAACAGAGATGAGTAATATGCTTATCACTGATACAGGTGCTCATAATTGGGGAGTACAACAAAATGCTGTAGATATTAAATTAATAAATATGCATTTACTCTTTATGCTGATCTTCACATGCTGCTCTCTACAAACATTAATGGATAAACCCACACAAAGTTGCTAGGAGGCAAGTAGGCAGGCATTTGTTTCACTGATGAGGAAACTGAGGGACAGAATTTAAATAACTTGGCCAAGGTCCCAAAGACAGAACCTGGATCTCCAGTATGTTGGGCCCCAGTATATCCATCCTCCAACACTAACATTAGAAAGCAGAAAGAAAACAAAACGGTGTAGTCTTACTTTGCAGAAATTTGGTCAATTTGCTGTGCAAAGATGGAGTGAGACAGAATGGGTGAAGAAGGACCAAGTAAGGCCAAGTAGAGAGAATATATATTTGTAGATACCAAGGTGATAGGTACCTTATTGGTACTTCAGCTAATTAGCACCTTACAGGCGTCATAAATCTGGAAGAGTAGCTGGAGGTTAAGAATCTTGTATGTGGCTTTGGCCGCAGCATAAAGATTTGATGTTCTATAAGGATGATCTGACCCACAGGACCACAACCAGAAATATACTGTGAGTGAATGGAATCAAGCAATAGAAAATGGCTTTTCTTACCCCAATGCAGCATTGAGCACTAAGCTTTCTGCCATTTTCTTTGAATACTCCATCCTTTCATATACTTTCTGCTTCTAGTACCATGTGGATCCAAGCACATGAAATTGTGAGTATGCATTAAGCGTACTGATTTATATCTTCCTCTTAGGGTTGTATCTAGCATCCATTTACTGCAGCATCTAAATGTTTCATCGCACCTGCAACAGAATTCTAGAATCAGCAGGACAGACGTCACCATCCCAGACTGCATGACCACATTCTGGGTAGCTGAGACAATAGTACCTTAACCATCGCACTAGAAGCCTACACGAACTTGTGAACACCAGTATGTGTGTTGGTAGTAAGGACAGTCAATGTTGTGACTGCTGACTCACCGGGGACTCTTTTAGAAGGTCATTCCATCTCTTGTGAGGAGCTGAGGGATTACATTGATACTCATGGGGAAGCTTGAAAAGTGCCAGGGGGATTTAGAGAGCCATTGTCAATACATCCGTTTCCAGCTTGTGGAGGAATCAATTGTACACTCTGGCATGAGGAAGATGCTCAGATGAGGGTATAAATCACATATATGCTTAAGGTATACTCACAATTTCATGTGCTAGGACCCAAGTGTTGCTAGAAGCAGAGAGTGCATGGAAGGATGGAACGTTCAAAGAAAATGGCATAAAGCTTACTGTTTACTGCTGTTTTGGGGCAAGAAAAGTGATTTTCTATTGATTGCTTGGTTCCACTCACAGTATAGTTCTGGTTGTGGCTTTTTGTGTCAGGTCGTTCTCATAGAATATCAAATCTATACATTGCAGCCAAAGCCACATACAGGGTTCTTAACCTCCAGCTACTCTTCCAGATTCATGATCCCTGTAAGGTACTAACTGTGGTACAGATACGAGGGGGTGATTGATTAACCCCTGGATCCGAGCAGGCCGGGGACGAAAGGGTTTGGAATCTTGTTTCCCTTTTCCTTTACTCTTCCCGCCCAAGAAGAATCTGAAGGCAATATAACAAATGAATACTTTACTCACACTACTGAAGTACACCGACTCGCGTTGTCGATGTACAGAGCGTAGGCACCTTCAGTAAGAGTTACACCATGGAGCACATAAATGCTCCGTTCACAATTCCGCACCGGCAGTTCCCTTTTACAATAACTTCCAAAAACAAACCAAACCGCAGGGAACCCAAGAGCTCTTCTCGCATCCAAAAGATGCAATTAACCGATATGGGGGCGTC
>NW_005841891.1:2091162-2101305 GCF_000455745.1 Alligator sinensis
TTTTCTTTATCACATGCCCCCTTGACCAAATGCCAAATTTGGATATGACTGAGCTCAAGAGTTCCTTCTTCTATACTTAAGTCTTATATAACTAAACCAGTGAAATACAACATTATTGACAATTTGTCAAAGGTGCAGTTAAATGCATAACAATGATAAAAAAAATTCCAACAATTCTGATGGCCTTGAATCTGTCTGCTTTTGCTGAGGTTCGTCGCAGCTGGATTTACCCACGGCGGCGGGTGTCAATGTTTCACGCCGCGTCATGCATCGGCAGTTTTATACCATCTCGGGCTGTAAAACAAAACTCAGGGTTCATTAACAACTGTTCTATGTCGGCTCAGCCAATTATGGTGGGCCAAGACGGTGCGTGCGGGTGAGACTGCTTCAAGAGAAACCAAATAAGTGTTCGGGTATTCACCGGGTTCAAGTACAACACCCAGAACTGGACCTGGACGCTTGCTGGTAGCTGTGGGGATGGCTAGCCACACTGTTTCTTGGGCTGAGTAACATGGTTTCCAAGGTGGACGTGGCATAGGGACACGCTCATCCCACAAAGCTTTAGTAGCGTTCATGGCAATTAATACATCATTGTTGTACTTGGTCCAGTTCTTAAATGATCCATTCTCCTTCAGTCTCAACTGTTCCTTATACAGTCCTATTTGACGCTCTACAACGCCGTTGGACTGTGGATGATAGGGTAAATGATGATGCCATTGGACGTTATGCTCTGCTGCAAACCTTTCTAAGCCTTTGGAGTTAAAAGGTGGTCCTCCATCAGAGTGTATAATATGGGGTACTTGCCAATGAGCAAAAGCAAGCTGTAGGCATCCTTGAATTACGGAAGTAGTGGTCTTCCTTGTGGGGAGGACGAGGATTTGTCGGGTTCCCAAATCTACAATTGCTAATCCTTTGTTTGGTGGCTTGGCTCCTGGGAGTGGCCCAAGCAAGTCCGCTTGCCACACCTTACTTGGGGCAAAGTGTGCCGGGTTATAGGCGCCCTTTTGCTGTCTGTGGTGCACCGGTTTTTCTCGTGCACAGGCAGAACAGGCTTGAATTATTCTTGTCTATTGTTCTATACTTGGTCCTTTGTTGCCTTGCTCCCTCCAGTGAGTTTGCGCCCTTCTTGCTCCAGGGTGTCCCCAGTGTTAATGGAGCCAAGTTAGAAAAGGGTCGGTGTCTATAATATCAGTGACATGTAAATGAAGCACGTCCTCTTGACTTAAGGGTCCTTGATGGGCCAGCAACTGATTTATGATGGCATGTACCGGGTCCGTATCGGGTCGGTGGGATCGTGTATGCTTGATCAAGGGACGGATGGAGAATCTTAGCAAGATAGCCCTAACATCGTCCCAAAGGACCGTGTGTTCTGTAGCTTGTGCCATTCCAGTGACAATTCTATATATATATATTCGGAGTCTACGGCTATAATGGGTACTGGGAGCGTCCCATCGTGGTGTTGGTAAGTATGCTCGAGAGCCAACTGGAAGCCTCGTAATTCAGATGCTTGAACTGATTCTCCTGGATGAGATGTTTGGAGCTCATAGTCGTGGCAAGGGTCACAGTAATATCCATATCCTCCATTATCACGGGATGTACCATCTGAGGCTATCCACGCCGGGGATGTAGTCCCGTACAATCGTGGTACAGTAAGATCATCTTCTTCAATGGTCGAAGTCATCTGTCCGTCAGCAACTTGCCATGTCGACCAGTGATATTGATGACGGAGGACTAGGGCGCTCCAAGTTTTCGCCGTGCCTTGATACTCTGGGTGGATTCTGGCAGGGTCAAGTAGCTCCAGTGTAGTGCCGTCAGGTGCAACAAGTACACCTGGGTTCACTGTGAGGTGTTCCCCCAGCTGGGCTGCAAGCATGATCTTCCCTAAACAGCCATATCGGTGCTGGTAGCTCTGAAGTGTGCGATGACCGGTATATGCGAAGTCTCCTGTCTCGGCATCGCTGGCTGTGAACCAGATATGCTCCGTGGTGTAGCCTATATGAACTGTTAGGAGGTTGCCGGCAGGAGGTGCGATTAGGCGCATCTCTTTAACCTCTGCCACAACCTTTTCCAGCGCAGTTTGGTCATGTTCACTCCATGGAGCTCTACGTCGCGTTTTCTTGCGAATTTGATGCTGTAATCGTTGGATGATTCTTAGGTGCGATGGTGTTATGAAATGACGGAACCAATTCAGCTGGCCTAACAGGCCTTGAAAATCTGCCTGTGTAGTCGGTCAAGGCAAGGATAACTCAGGGGTAGCATTATGCACTGTCCCTGATCGCCATTGTCCTGTAAATCATGTTCCCAAAAATTTAATGTCCGAGGATGGCTCGCTCATGGATTTGGCCAGGTTTACCGTCCATCCTTGATTACTCAGGTGGTCTTTTAGGTCTGCCGTAGTGGTGCGGACTACGGCGCCATCATGTCCTATAACAATAATATCGTCGACATAGGCCCAGATGCGAACATCTCCGGTCTCCGGGTGGATGCAAATGAAACTATCAATTGTCTCATTCATCACTGTGGTTGCCAATGCCGGTGCGTTGCGGTAACCTTGTGGGCAAACCTTCCATGAAAACATCTGTCCGCCTACGCACATGTTAAGGATCCCATGTGGGTCATGTATGGGGATTGAATAAAACATGTTCTTTAGGTCTAGTGTGGTGGCAAACCATTCTCCACCTCTCTGCATCTTGGTTATACCATTGAGGATATCCAAGACGGTTTGCGCAACGGGCATCTGGAGCGGCTTGCAATGACGATTTGCCTTTCGGTAGTCCACCACTAGATGAGCCTCCGCTGGCTTTCCTGGTTTACGAATGCCCCACCCAGCCGAAAGGTAGGTGGAGGATTTTACAGGCTGGATACATCCTCGCTCACACAAGTCAGCTAAAAGTCTTCGGATCTGAGGCTGCAAGTCGGTGCGCGTCGGGATTGGCTGGTACCGCCAGGGTGTAGAGTTCACTAGCACTGGTTGGTGTCTTTCACCTGGTATCATGGTCAATGGGAGTGCTGGTATATGGCGTTCTTTAAGGCCAGTGCCTTAATTGCAGGGATGCCCAAGATGTTTATGCCCCCTAAGACTCCATGCAGGGTCTTTTTGTTGATGTAAAACTTGACCACGGGAGCACGTGTTGTGGCGTTCAGCCCTTGTACAAAAATGACTGGATGTCTTGACATGAGGCGTTTCAGGTCTTAACACGTTTACTTGGGCTCCCGTGTCCAACAAAAAGTGTGTGGGGATCGGGGTAGAATCTGCAGTCGCACTCACATCATAAATTGCATACGGGCGTTCGTCATTGATAAGTCGGCCGTCGTTGCCTGTATCGACGGCCGCTATTCGTTTTTTTCGTTGTCTGATTCCTGCCCCCCAGGCTTAAAGCCTAGATTCTGCGCCAGTCTCTTTTGTCCCTCATCTCCTAACCCGCGAAGCTGGCTCCTTGTTAGGCCGCTTCTATTCAGCAGAAACCCAAACATGGCACGCTCCTCAGGTGTGCGGTCCGGCAGTCGTCCGTGCTGTGAGCGACCAGCTCGAGATTTGTCAGGCGGTTCTCTCCATGCTCCGACCACTTGCACTGCCACTGGCGGAGTGAGCTTAGACTCCGCTTTCCGTGCTGTGGTGAGCTTTCCCAAGCTACTCAGGACGTTCCCTATCGGTCCCCCTGTCAGTGGATGTAACAACAGACGGAACATGGGTGTATTCATGCCTCCGTAAACTTCAACACAGGCTTCCACCGCTGACACGGACACAGGGACTTTACCGGGATCATTACACCAGCGATGTGGCCAAACACTGTTCGCCTGTTGTAACATCAGGTTTAATGGGTTACATCCCGTGTCCCAGGTTAAGTAACTGGCTCCCGCTATCGCATACAAAAGCTGTGTGGGTGATGAGTCACTGGGTGGATCCGCGTGCCAAGCGTGAGCTCAGGTCAGTAGTGCTGGAACTACAGCAGCACACAGAGGGATTGGCCAAATCCTGTTGCGTAGCACTTGAGTCGTGTCACTACACGCTCCTCCACTCCATGCGGGTTGGCGCATTAGGGTAGTATACTCCTCAGGGTCTACTAAATCTGACCCGTGTTCTAATATTAATCGTCCCAACCACATTACCAGTGTTTCACCCGGGTTCAGTCGGGTATCTCTTACCAACTCTTGGAGTTCCCCTCTGGTGCGCGTGCAGAAGGTAGTGAGGGTGCGGGTTCCCGCGCCATCGGTGACTGTTTTCACTAAGGCTACGGGGTTTGCATGTAAAGCGTCAGCAGGGAGGGCAGAGTATAACCCCGATGAGGTATCATACGGGGGTGGTTCCTCAGGCGGGGCCGACGGGGCCTCGCTGACGTCAGAGCTTCCTCCCCAAGACTTCCCGGCCACTCCCCCTTCTTCTTCCGCGGCGCCATCTTTAAGCAGCGGCTCGGGCTGCAAGGTACTCCGCCGCGCGGCTGCCTCAGTCAGCACATCTATTATGCTGGTTTGGTTCACCGCATGTCGCAGTAGAGTAGTCACTGAGCGAAACAGGACATTAATTATCTTCCCCTTATTCCACTTTTGCCCTGTCCACCCTGTGGCGTCCCGCCCATCAGTCTTGAGACCCTCACAGAGTGTTGTTAAAATTTCGCCTTCGGTACCTCCGGGCTCAAGGTTGGGGCATCTAAACTTGTCGAGGGGAACCTCGCAGCCACTCCCCTCTTTCAGGTACTGGACGCACCTGTCGTACTCCTTCTCGGGGGTGTAGTCATCTGTGCCCTTGGGCTTGACGCGGCTAAGCAATGCCTCTGATTTTACATCGGGCGGATGGTAAAGGACCACGGGGCTAGAAAGAAGACATCCCAGGGCTGCGGGGCTAAGCCCGGACATGACCCACTCCTTAAGCGGCTCCTCGCTGTCCTCAGTTGGGCGAATGGAGACCTATCCCCCCATCTTTCCGCCTTGCCCGCCCTGGTGATACGCCACATGGGCCCGCAAAGTATCGGCATCAGTGGTCGGGGGCCTGCGATGATTTCCCCACGGGCAGTACTTGACCAACTCGTCGGGACCTCCTTCGTTCCCCCTTTGCTCCGAGGGTCCTGTTCGTGACGCCATGTGGTACAGATACAAGGGGGTGAAGGACCTCCTTCGTTCCCCCTTTGCCCCGAGGGTCCTGTTCATGACGCCATGTGGTACAGATACAAGGGGGTGATTGATTAACCCCTGGATCCGAGCAGGCCGGGGACGAAAGGGTTTGGAATCTTGTTTCCCTTTTCCTTTACTCTTCCCGCCCAAGAAGAATCCGAAGGCAATATAACAAATGAATACTTTACTCACACTACTGAAGTACACGGACTCGCGTTGTCGATGTACAGAGTGTAGGCACCTTCAGTAAGAGTTACACCGTGGAGCACATAAATGCTCCGTTCACAATTCCGCACCGGCAGTTCCCTTTTACAATAACTTCCAAAAACAAACCAAACCGCAGGGAACCCAAGAGCTCTTCTCGCATCCAAAAGATGCAATTAACCGATATGGGGGCGTCTGGGGGGGAAAGGAGCCGTGGACGCAGGACCTCGGTGAGGGTGATCAAGCCTCTCCGATGTTGTGTAGGTCCCGCCTTCTTTTTCGTGGGGTCTGCCTTTTATACTGCCCCAATAGCCAATGGGATCAGGTCCTTTTTCACGTGCTCAACGGGCTGCATAATCCGGGGATTTTGCTGCATGCATCGATCGCGCGGCTATTAGGCTGCCCCCCCGCTGCTTTCCCCATGCCGTGAGCATAACTTGCTCTCATGTCTGGCGTTTGGTCACCTTTTCTTTATCACACTAACTAGCTGAAATACTGATAAGGTATACCTATCACCTTGGTGTCTACAGATATATTCTCTCTCCTTGGCCTTACCTGGCCCTTCATCATCCATTCTGCCTCACTCCATCTTTTGACTTTGGGAGGTCTTTATCCAAATGTCAACCTTGGAGGAGGTTCAGTATGAACTATAATTGGGATCAGGATAGGAGGCTTCTCTGGAGTGGGGGGGAGGAGGGAGGCACAGAATTTGGGGAATAATACTGTTAGCAGAACAAGCTTTCCTCATTACTAACTATTCTTTGACATACCCTTTTTCTTTTCAGCAGAAGGCTAGGTGAACACCTGGTCAGTCAGGATGGAAGGGATGTGAGTTCAGAGGGGAAGAGTCTGGGAAACACAGTCCCCTCTACTCCACAAGGCTTGTGTCTCCTTCTGGCTGAGAAAGGCATATCCACATGAAAAATTGCCAGTGGTGGGGAAAGATGGACTTCAAAGTTGGACAAGGACCCTGCCTGCCATTCCTCTTCTGGATGGCCAGCAAGCATAGGCAGTGGAATAGGACATACAGAAATGGGTTCATCTGTAAAACCAGCATCTTCCATAAGGTGTTGGGTAACAGCATCCTGCCATCAGCATGTAGTGAGGGAGAGCAATTACACACATCACCGGAAACTCCGTTTTTTACCGTGATCAAGGAAACTGATGGTTTTTGCGGTTTCCGTGAAAATCACAAAGCCGTGATTTAAATAGGTCTCTACTAATCATCTTTCGACTTGGGTCATTCATGTTAGAAAATAAAACACTAAGTGACAAGCACTGAAAAGCTGAGCCTAGTCCTTTCCTATTCCCCCCTAATGCTTTTCCAAACAATGTATAGTGTTTTAATAAGTGTAATAAAAGGGGCCACTTCTAATTCTTTCTTCGATGTCTGTGAGCTCAGGGAGGTTTTGCAATCACATTAGAAAGTGCTACATGTCCAGACTCGCAGCACAAGCCCAGTGGCCTTGTGGTCATTTCCAGCAACACTTCTTGGTGGCACTGATGGGCAAGTTCCACCTCCATAAAGGAAATGGCATTGCAAGTAAGCTGGCTGGAAAAATGTCTTCCACAGCCTATCTGTTCTCTGTGGAAACAGGAGCTGATTTGTATTTAGGACTCCTTTTCAGAGTGCCCACCTGGCAGGACTCTTCTAAGGTATACCAGCTCTACAAAAGCCAGAGCTGGTTCAAGATCACATAAGGGCCCCCAACTAGTTTTAAAACAGATTTTATTTAACCTCTCCAAGAATGAAGGAATGACATCTCTCCCATTTTCACTGAGGGGACAATTCTCAAGAGCTTTAAAGTTATAGCCTCCCTATAGCCACTAGCAAAGTTGTTCAAAGAGCCATGGAACTCGGGAGTGGTCACAGATGACTGGAAGAGGGCCAACGTGGTGCCTGTCTTTAAGAAAGGGAAGAGGGATGACCCTGGAAACTACCAACTGGTCAGTCTGACTTCAGTCCTGGCTAAAACTTTTGAAAAATTTGTTAAGGAGGTCATCAATTACAAGCTGGTAACTGATGGGGTGTTAAGAAGTAACCAGCACGTCTTTGTTGAGGTGAGATCATCCCTGACAAACCTGGTGTCCTTCTGTGACCAGGTAACTAACCATCTGGACATGGGACAAGAGGTTGATGTCATTTACTTAGACTTCAGTAAAGCCTTTGATTCCATTTCCCACATGATTCTCTCAACCAAACTGGAGGGTACTGGGCTGGACCAGCCTACAGTGAGGTGGGAGGACAACTGACTTAGAGGGTCCCCAGAGAGCTGTAATTGGTGGGATGGCCTCATCCTGGAGGGCTGTCTCTAGATGTATCCCACAGAGATTGGTGCTTGGACCCGTGCTCTTTAAAATATTTATTAATGACTTGGATGAGGGGGTGGAAATCTCGGTGATTAAGTTTGTGGATGATACCAAGCTGTGGGGAAATGCAGGCACATAAGAGGATAGGGCAAAGATCCAGGATGACCTTGACAGATGGTTTTAAGGGCGGAACAGAATCAGATGAGGTTCAACAGGGAGAAGTCCAAGGTTCTTCATCTGGGTCGGAAGAACCTTCAGCATAGCTACTTGATGGGTGGTGGGCCACTGGCTGGCACAGCATCTGAATGAGACCTGAGGGTCACAATCGACTGGAAGATGAACATAAGGCTTCCCCTTACCCCAGATAATGTTCCCCTGTAGGGTAGCAGCACTCTGTTTACCTTCCTTAAGATAAACACAGTGGATATAGTCTTTCTGGACTTTAGGAAGGCCTTCAACACGGTCTCTCACCCCATTCTCATTAAAAAAACTAGGGGACTGTGGTGTCGATGCCTACACAGTCAGATGGGTCACTAACTGGCTAGAGGGCCACACCCAGAGAGTGGTGGTGGATGGGTCTTATTCAACCTGGAGGGATGTGGGCAGTGGGTTTCCCCGGGGCTCGGTCCTCGGGCCTGCACTCTTCAACACCTTCATCAGTGACTTGAACAAAGGGGTAAAATGTACCCTGTTCAAATTTGCAGATGGCACTAAGATGTGGGGTGAAGTGGGCATGCATAGAAGGAAGGAATAGGCTGCAATCAGACCTGGACAGGCTACAGGGGGGGGCAGATGAGAACAGGATGGGTTTCAACACTGACAAGTGCTGGGTACTGCCCCTGAGGAGGAAGAAGCAGCAGCATACCTACAGGCAGGGGGACTCCCTTCTCATCAGTGCAGAGGCAGAAAAGGATCTTGGAGTCATTAGTGATGCCAAAATGAACATGGGCTGACAGTGTGGGGACACGGTCAGGAAGGCCAACCGTCCCTTGTCATGCATCCACAGATGCATCTCAAGCAGGTTCAAGGAGGTGATCCTCCCCCTCTATGCGACACGGGTCAGGCCGCAGTTGGAGTACTGCATCCAGTTCTGGGCACTGCACTTCAGGAGGGATGTGGATAACATGGGAAGGGTCCAGAGGAGGGCCCCCTGCATGATCAGGGGTTAGTGGGGCAGGCCCTACAAGGAGAGGCTAAGGGACCTGAACCTGTTCAGCCTCCACAAGAGAAGGCTGAGGGGGATCTAGTGGCCATTTACAAACTAGTCAGGGGGGACCAGCAGGCATTGGGGGAGTCCCTGTTCCCCTGAGCCCTACCAGGAGTGACTAGAAATAATGGTCACAAGCTGGCAGATGGTAGATTCAGGCTAGACATCAGGACCCGCTACTTCACCGTCAGGGTGGCTAGAACCTGAAACCAACTTCCAAGAGAAGTGGTGTTGGCTCCTACCCTGGGGGTCTTTAGGAGGAGGCTGGATGAACACCTTGCCAGGATCGTTTGACCCCAGTACTCTTTCCTGCCATGGCAGGGGGTCAGACTTGATGATCTGCTCAGGTCCCTTCTGACCCTACCAGCTATGAAACTATGAAAGATAGCCCTGGTGCCAGATAGGAGCTCTCCTGCATTTCCTTCTCTGGAGCTCTTGCCTCTGCAGCCTCCCAGGCCAAACAGACTGTGCAAGCTCAGGCCCTGAGCTTACATACATGCTAAGCCCTGTCCCCTTCTGTTCACCCTGACCCTAAGGCCTTACCTGCCTGCCTTTGCAGCTGCGTAGCTGCTCTTTGCAGCTTAGCCCCTGAGGAGCCTGGCTATCTGCCCCTTGTGCCTGTTACTGCTGGCTTTTGGCTACAACTCAGTTAGCAGGTAGCTAGTTCCTAGTTGCTAGCTTTCCCTGAGCCAGCTCCCCTGCTGCAGTTTCCTCTCAAGTAACGGGAGATTTCTTGTTCCCTGTGACAGTGGCCTATTTCCTAGGTTTTTGATCAGCTATTGTAGATAGAGCTACACTGCCTCAGCTAGGAGAGCTATCAGACCAGCACTGAAATTGGAAAGAAGCCTACCACTGAGAAAGAAAAACTCTGTTACATTTAAGTTCACCCTAATGAGGGTCTGTCACCCTTTGCAATGGAAGAAAGGTACTTTTTTTTACACTGGCTCAAACTCTACAGTGAAGTTACCCCCAGAATATGTTTGGATCATTGTCACCATAGCAACAATAAAAAAATGATGCTGAGGTGGGAAGAGAAGATCCTGTAGCTCATCCCCTTATCTTGGCTTTCAGGTTTAGCAGGATTCTATGGGGTCGGTTGGGAGCATTAGGACCGTGCGAATCTCGGGCAGACCTCGCCTTCTGTTGAGAAAGGGATGATCAGAGAGAGCTCCTGCAGCCACTATGGAAAGGAAATCAATGCCCAGGCTTTCAGCATCTTGGTCAATATGTCGGTATCGGTAAACCTCTATCAAATAAAAGATCACTTAATTTTCTTTCCCACCACCCCACTGCTGCAGTAGCTTCTACAGGAA
>NW_005841891.1:2101336-2120972 GCF_000455745.1 Alligator sinensis
CAGAGAAAAGGGGGTATATGGATCATTAAACCTCTAGTTTAAAAATTGAGGTTTTGGATTGCTTCAACAGGAGCATTAGATGCAAAACACAGGAGGTAATAGTGCCTCTACTTGGCACTGGTTAGGCCTCATCTAGAGCAGGGCTCAGCAATGTTTTTTGGCAGAGTGTCAAAAACACCCACAACCTCAACTTGTAAGATGTTGGCATGGCAAGGTCAGATGGCAGGGGGAGCCACAAGGGGCCCAGTCCTTGTTATGGCAACGTGGCCCTGGCCCCTTCCCTGCCATCCACCCATTTGCCAGACAAAATGCTTTCATGTGTCATGCTCTGGCACCGTGGCCCTGGCCCCTTCCCTGCCGTCCACCCATTTGCCAGGCAAAATGCTTTCATGTGTCATGCTCTGGCACCTGTGCTGGGAGTTAGTTGCCTACCACTGATCTAGAGTATCTTTACAGTTTTAGGCTCCACATTTTAAAAAAGGATGTGTACAAGTTAGAGAGGATAAAGGACTTGGAAGGCAAGCCATATGAGGAGAGGTTGAAAGACATAGGCATGTTCAGCTTGCAGAAAAAGGCACTTAAGAGGGACATGATAGCAGTCTGCCAGTATCTGAAGCACTGCCATAAGGAAGGGGGAGAACACCTTTTCTCTCTTGCTACAGAAGCAGGACACAAACCAATAGCTTGAAGTTGTAGCAAAGTAGGTTTAGACACAATATCAGGAAAAACTTCTTCACTGTTGGAACAGTGAGGCAGTGGAATAGACTGCCTAGGGAAGCTGTGGAGTCTCCATCATTGGATATGCTCAAGAAGTTAGACAAACATTGATCATGGTCAGGGATGATCTAGGCTAAGGCTGTTAATAATATGTGGCCCACAGGCCTCATCTGGCCCCTGGGGCTGCCCTGGGTCTGAGCAGACCCATAGGCTACCAGACTGGCCCCATGCACAAGGCCTAGAATGCACACCACATGCGACACCCTGCCTGGGATCCATGTTACACAGGGTGCCCACTCCAGGACCTGTGTTGCACATGGCATTCACCCCTGCCAGTCCTGGATCCACGCCATTCATGAAGCCCCCCTCTACCCCCCAAGACTGCACCACATGGGGTGCAGATCCCAGAACAACTAGGACAGGTGCTGTGTGCAGTGCAAATCCTGGTCTGGCTGGAGTGGCACTGTGTGCAGTGAGCATCTTGGGACCTGGCTGCATGTGGCACCCTACCCCCACTAGTCTGGGATGGGGTGCAGGAGAAAGTGTCATGTGCACTGGATCCAGCATGAGCGGCAGGGGGGAAAGCAGGGAGGGTCCATGGGTTCAGTACAGCCCATCGACCAGCCAGGTGCCACTCATCCAGCCCACAGGGTTGGATGAGCTTGACACCCCTGATCTAGGCACAGCTATGCCTATACTATACTATGGGCATCTCCCATGATTATGGCTGTTGTTGGTTGTCATATGGATCTGGAAAGGATTTATTTATTTATTTCCCCTTGTGCTGCTACGTTAGGGGTGGTTTTCTGGCCTTCTTGAGAGGTGTTGACTGCAGCCAAAGCTGTAAATTTTGACTGGACTGTGCAAATGCTCCTGCTGGGACTGAAACCAGGAGGATTCTGGCTGGAGGGTCATGGCCCTCTGCTCGGGGTCAGACCAATCACCACATTTGGAGTCATGAAGCAAGTTTACCCCATGGTCAGACAGGTACAGAGTGTAGGGGGTTTTGCCTTCCTTGGTAGCAGGAGGAGCAGTCCTCTTCCTCTCAAGCTTATTTTAATAACCTGTGCAGCAGCAGGACTCTGGCCACCACTGTCATACTGCTTTACCTGTGGCAGGTTACAATGCTGTACCTTTGTGTGAACAGGTTTGACTGTATAGTTTTAGTAACAAGTTAGACAAGGATTTGTAACGGATGATTCGGACAGGGATCATCCTGCCTCTGTCAGGGGGTTGAACTAGATAACCTTTTGAGGTTCCTTCCTTCTAGCCTAACTTTTCTCTGCGTTTAGTTCAACACAGTGAGGTGAGTCATAAAAAGGTCTAGTTTCCAGGTATGTGCCTTACTAAATGTTTCCCTCTGGGTTTAGGTTGGCTGGGTGATACATGCTTATGGCTCAGGGGAATTTGAAGCACTTCTCCCGCACCTACTCTGTATGCAGCAAGAGTAACTGTGCAAGAAAGTGCAAGAAGGGGGTTGCAGAAGCCAAGGCCATGTTCTATTTGGGAAGGCAGGCCCCCCCGCTGTCACGAGCCTGGTCAGGAAATCAGGATACTGCTCATCTGCACAGGGGTGGGGGTGAGGAGTGGGAAATCAGGATACAGACAAGCCAGTAAGTGGACCTGAATACACGACATGCCACAAAGTTTTGTTCTTTGTGGCACAGGCTGCAGGAGCAACTCCAGGGTGGCTGTGCTGGGCCTGGGAGACAATTCTGTTCCTCCAACCCTGACAGGAGCCCTAATAAACTGCCGTGATTTTGTGCATGGAAGCAGGAATAGGCACTCAGTACTCTTCCCCAAAGGATAATTCCCTTTGTCCTCACTGCTGTATCTGTGCTACATTTGGGGACAGTGCCTGAAGAGCCTTTTTAGGCTTGTATTTCAGCTGTGATAACTTCCTTTATCAAGTATGTAATAGGCAGCATCATTTCAATACTCCCAGGCCTATTGCTGGTTTGCTCCTGCTGATTTGTACCAGTCAACCCTGTGAGTGGGTCAGCAGAGCATGTCCCCACCTCTGGGGCTCACTATGAAGATTACTTCATGCATGTTATGTGGTTGCCTGCAATAGCAGGAGACTGGACTTGGAGGCTCAGGAGATTCCTTCCAGTCCTTTGTCCCTTGTGTTTGTGCAGCACTGATCCTGCAGCAGCAGGGTAAGGGGTGGTCACTGAATTGTCCTGTCTGCTAAGGGACAGGCATGAACCACTTTCTTACAAGGAGCAGTTACTTGCTTGAGGGACAGTATGAACTCACACAATTAACTGCAGCCCTGTTGTGACTAAGAGGCTCACACCTGCCCTTTAGCAAACATGACTATTTAATTGCAATGCTGAGCATTCTTGTCTTCAGTTGATTTTATTTGAGGAGGGTGCATATGGGGTAGCTGAGGTGGCTGGCTAGGTTGCTCTGTCAGACACAGTACCCTTGTTTTCTATACAGACATGGCCATTTTTATAAGTTCCCATTGGTTACTGATGTTTCAAACCTGAACAGTATTCCTCAAGGGCAACTTTTGCTGATCTGCCCTCACACATCACCCCGTTTTGCTGCCTGTTAGACCTGCTATTGAGTTATGCCTGCCAAAGGTTGAGGGAGGTTTTCCCACCACTGGTCACATTCAGCTTTTGGAGACGCTTAAAATCAACAGAGAAACCACTCTGCTTTATGGGGTGTTGCTATGCCAAGTCCCAGCCTTCCATTGATTTAAATGGGAGTTGGATTGAGGCCGTAATTTGTGCTCTTTTATGGTCAGAACTGCGAAAGACACCGCACCAGCAATTAGCCCATCGCTTCCCTTCCTACACCAGTGCTCCCCGCACCCCCTCTTCCCACCTCCCAGCCTACAGAGGCAAAATATCCATGGAAAAGCCTCCCACAAATGAAAGCGTCATTTTCATGGTGTCTCATCACACTGAGTGATATTGAAGTCACAGCAGCTGGCATGGCTTTATGGTCCTTATCCAACTGTGCCTTTAAGGAGGTTGAGCGGGACGCTGTGCTAAAAGCTTTCCCTGCTCTCTTCTCAGGCGTAAAGAAAAGAGAACAACCCGCCCTGATTAAAAGCATTTTTTTCTCTAAAGCAGTCTCCACATGTGAAGATTTGGTTCAAGGAGCATTAAAATCACTGCTGTCAGTTCAGAAACAAGGGGCTGGGGGAAATCTAGGGCACTGGCATTGTATGAGGGTTGCCATGGCAATTCCAACTGAAGGCTGCTTAATAGGCTTTATTCCCAGGAAACTCAAAACTGCAGCTCACACTCTGCAAAGCATCACCAAATATTTTCATGAATAGCATCTCTGTGGAAAATTTTGTCGGCTGTTTACATCTTTCTTTCAAAATGGAACAGCAAATAAGGTGCTTGAAGATCACCTAGTGGCTATTAGTGACACAAACAGAATATAGGCAGCCTTTGCCTAACGAGCCACGTTCAGAAGCCACAGTGCAAGCAGAATGCTAAATTTCTCTGCACAAGACTTGCATTGTAATCTACTTAAGGACATATATTAGGGGCATTCTGTCTTTGTCTGCTGGTAACTGTGTTATTAAACAGGCCATACTTAGCAGTAGTGTTTCCTGAATTCTCTGACTGCATTGTTTAGTTCTTGAAAGGAACAAAACATGAAATACTCTTTGTTGCCTTCGTCATATAATATTTGCCACTCTTGAATGGACGGCCGTTCTTGGGCGGATCATGTTTGTTTTTGGATGTAACTATGATGCAACTGAGAATTTGGAGCTGACTGGCAAAGCAACTTATGGAAACATGTTTTACCTTCATGGGGGAAGAAAGCAGGGCTTGTGTTACAAGCATGAGACTCAGAGAAAGGAGTTTGGAGTTCCTTGCTTGGTTCTGGCACAGTTTTATTTTGCAATGGGTGGGAAGTGCTTCACTTTCCTACTTGTTTGCAAGCTGGTGATAATATTGCAATATTTACCTGCTACAGTGGAGTGTCACAAAGGCTTCATTATCTAAAATATCAGTGATCTTTGAATGACAGGTGCTATCAGCATGCAACCTTTTGCAATGAACTGGCTAGTCTCTGTGTGCCATTGCCTCCTCCTGGTTAGAATAAGAATTTCTCAACTGTGTTTCATAGGTCCTATATTGCCAAGGGAGAGTCCTCTTTAACTCAGTTGGTATGTGCTGTACACTCTTGTAGCAGAAGGATCTGAGTGGTATCCCAATGAGGGGCACAGACTGAATGTAGTGATGTATATACTTCTGTCACTGTATTTTTGCAGCCCGGCCCTCACCACATTTCTAAATGAAATAGTTCATTATTTGAATAAATGCTGAGTGTGGGGGAACTGTGAAAGGGTGTCTCATGGGAGACCATAAGAAAATGGCTGCCAAGCAGCTTGTATCAAGTCAGAAAATTAAGCATCTGAGCACTCTGCTCCATATCCAGTTCACTGCTACCTGTGGAGTTATGCTGTTTCCATGTGTTATGTAAAGAGATTACTGTTCTCATTAATAACACAGTTTAAAAATAAGCCTGAGCTGCACATTTTTAGATCTAGATACAGGTGCAACTTTTGAAACCCACTGAGCCAAGTGCAAGGACATCTACATCTGAGATTTTGTTTTCAGGCTCATCATAATCATGATGAAGTTGCAATACTGAATTACAAAGGGGAAAATAGTTTCTGCCCCTTTGGTATCCCCACCCTGTATAACAAAAGCCTGAGCTAGAGTCCCATTGAATTCTTTCCCAGACTTTCCACTGCCTTCAATGGGCTTGAGCTAAAACTGTTCTAAAAGTTTCTAAGAGAAAATAGGAACCTTGTTCTTGCAAAGAAGGGGAAGAGGAGTGAAACGAGTTCTTCCCAAATCACACAGCAGGTGAGGAATAGACCAGGAAACGGAACAGAGCTTTGCTAAGTCTCAGCCTCAAGCCCTCCACATTGGATGCATTTCTTATCTAGGTAGTACCAAGGTAAAAACCCTCTGGACGTTATGATACGAGATGGAGTTAGAGCCCATCTGGCAAACACAAGCTGGCTGGTCCTGTGGGTTCTAACTAGCACTCCTCTTGGTAGTAAGCATCTGCCAGAACCAGTCATTAGCTTGTCCTGTGGTTGTTCTGTCATGCCAGGATCTTCCTTAGCAGGCATCAGGGGCTGCACTGCAGGGAACCAGGGAGCAAGCATCGTATCTGCAAGCCTTCCACTTCCCAGCTAGAGCTGGAGGAGAAACACTATTCCTGAGATAGTGACCTGAAAGCAACAGCTTATCCCATTAAAATATGTCACTCATATTCACTGACAGCTTCTTTGCCTGAAATGCAGCTGTTCTGCAAAGATGTCTTGAGAGTTTAGACCTCAGCAAGCTGAGTCCTTCACATTTTAAAACTTGCCAATTTGCATTACTCCTTTTCTCACTTTTGTTTCCCTCCAGTCCCAAATGTCAAAGGATCAAAGGATTATCGGAGTGTCAGATTGTATGGATGCTTGAAAATTAGCCCCTGACATGGCTTCCCCAGTCCCTTGTGAGATTTTGTATTTTGAACTGAAACCTCACAGCCTTATATTAACAGCCAGTGTTTCCCTGCATTCAGAAATGCTATTCTTACAGCAGATGAGGACTTAATCCACTCAGTTTTATTCTCTGAAGATTTAACCAAAGTTTATGTAGCAGCAGCTCCTCTGTACACATTCAGAAATTGCCACAAAACCTCCTTTTGGAATAGTAGCCAAAGCAGCAGAATGATAACAATGGATGAGCTCATGCCTTTGCTTGTAACAAGCATGGTATTGTTCACTCCTTCAGAGAGGGGAGTCTTGTGAATGGCTGGGAATAGATTGAGGGTTTGCAGTCAGATGGTGCAGGAGTAAGAACTGAGGTTCAGAATAAGTGAATTCTTTTCAGTGGTCACTTAGGGATGTTAAAAAGCAAACTGTGCAAACACACACACACACACACAAAGATGGGGTCCTCCTGCAAAACTCATTACACCCCTTGCTTTCTTCTCCCAGCGTGCGATATTTGTATATGTACTATATACCCTTTGAGGTTTATTTCGCTCCCATTGATATATATGGCAGGTTCTGGCTTCAATAGGAGCGAGAGTGGCTCATTTTTCATTTCACTTTGCTGAAAGTGAAAACTACAGAGAGTTTATGAGGAAGGGCAATTGTTAACATGCTTATTTCAAATTATACTTTGCTGTGTCATAGTACAAGTCGGTAGTTATTATCTTGTGCCATGCTTGAATGAGGCCTAAGTGTCCTTTTCTTTACCATAATATGCCTGCTTCTATGATTTCTTGCTAGTTTACATTGCCGTTCCATTGGGCTGGCCAGCAGCTCTTTAATGTTGTTGTTCCATTTTTCTACTACCATTTCTTCAATTTTCCCCTTAGAGGTACAATCATATATTGATAATACAGTAGCCTACTGCTACTTTCATGTTCCTCTGTAGTGAGGGACATGGCCCTCCTCCTGAGATCTCACGTGTATTTTAACAACCTTTGCAGCAACAAGGCATAGGCTGTGGCGTTCCCCCTGCTTGATTTGTGGCAGATTAGGGCGTTACATCTTGTTTTGACTGTAGTTTTGCCAAGAAGTTAGACAATGGATTAGTATGGAGTGGTTTGGATAGGGCTGATCCTGCCTCAGGCAGGGGGTTGGACAAGATGACCTCCCAAGGTCCCTTCCAGCCCTACTTCTCTATGATTGTCTCTGATACTTATATATCTATATGCATAGTAAATGCTCCATTGCAAACTCAAATGGATTAATGGAAAAGGCATTTCAAATATTGTGTTTAAGTCTAGACATTTAATCCCAGAAAAGTGCTGGACACTGCAATGATGCTCTCTGAAGAAGAAATGACATTCTTCCCTAGTGAAATCTCATATAAACAAAGTTAGATGGCTAAGAGGGTTATGAAGGGATTTGTCTGAAAAACCAGGATTCAAATTATTATTCTGAGATCAGCTAGATGCCAGGAGACCATTACACCAAAGGAAGGCAGATACAAATTCAAAACAGATGCCAAGCAGTGCTATTTTACTGCAGAGAATATGAAGAAGAATGAGGCCTCCAGGGAAGCAATATTTGGCTAATAATAAATAATTAGATAAGGGAACATTATGGAAATGCTAAATTGATGTGCTTCCATGCCCCAATTTGAAACACTGAAATAAATGTATCCACTGTTTAGGCGGGAACGCTTTTGTGAAAATACCTGTAAGATTCACTTTTAAATGAATCACTGCCCCTCAAGTTTCTGCTGCCTTACTGGAGAGAAGGAGTTTCTAGAACCTTAAGCTTGTAGAGAAATGTCTCAGCTGAACCATATGCTAAGAGTGACACCTTGTGGCACAGCTCTGCCTTCTTGCCCACCCACCTCAAAAATATGATGGTTGTCCTTATTGTTTTCTTGAACCCAAAAAATGCTGTATTGAAATCATGAACTGCGATACTGACAAATATAATGACATAGGCACCGGCTATGTAGTTTCATTGGAAATCCACAGGGACAGCGTCAGGTGCTACAGTGTTTGAAGAGCTTGATTGTCTTTGGATGTGATGAGAAAAGGAAGCCCTGACCTTGTGTGATCATTCAGGATTCCAGGTCATTTTCCCCAGGGCTCAGAGTTAACCCAGGAGCTTGAACACCTGACAGTTTGGATCACGTTGCATTCTCCCACCCATCCCCTAAGATTTCCCTGGAGCTTCAGATTGCAAAAGAGAGATTTATTTCCCTGTGTTGCTGCATCCCTCCCTAGTTAAAATCCTCCCCATTACATCACAGATTCAGTTGAGATTTACCAAAGCAGTAGAGTGAACAGGAGATTATGTCTGGCCTTGGCAGATGGGGCACAAGGATCCTCTCCCTTTAAATCTGCATGTAGGAGTCAAATACAACTGCAGTCCTCAGAGCATTTTCATTCCCTAACAATATCCCTGTAGGTTATAGCCAACTCAGGGGATCATGGGCTATCTTCTTCTGAGCCCATCAGCAGAGTGTACCACCTACACTCCACCTTTTAAGGGGTGTATCATTGGGCTTGCATATGTGGAATCCTTGGGGGGCAAAATACAAAGGGTGAGATCTCGGCCCTCTTGAAGTCAATGGCCAAATTCCAACAGAGTTCAGGTGGGACAGGATTTCCCCCTTTTTGCCCCCTGCTTCTCCAAGAGTGTGATTCCACTTGGCTCTCATTGTGGGGGACATGACTCAGCCCATAGTTTTGCTCTGCAGGTGAAAAAGACTGTCAGTACCAGTGAATATCTGTTCTAGAGGCTGCTTGACTTGTTAGCGTAATGAGTGATAGCAGTTATGAAATATTCCTTTACTGGTTTACATTTCTGTGATTGTAACATCAAAAGACAGGTGATGCTGAAGTACACTAATTATCTCTTTAGCCCTCTCCAGAAGACAACAAGGATGAAATTGCTGATTTGGTTGTTTATTTTATAGATGTAACTCCTTTTATCTAGGATAGCACACAGTGAAAGCAGAGAGGCAAGCGTGACACATCTCCTTTCTTTCCTCCCAAAAGATGAAGCTGAGGAGGAAGCAGAAGTATGGAGAAAATATTAATTAAGACTGTGTCTATACGGAGCCTAGATCAAAAACAATGACCTTTATGTAAGGTTCTTTAAAGGCTGAATGGGGGTGACTGAGATCCCATAGCGCAAGTCACCACTGCACAACTCTTGTAAAAGTAAAGCCTTCTGTAAAAATAATCAGGAGAGCATATTTTCAGGTAACTTGCAGCAGAGGAAAATAAGAACTTCCTCTGTCCTTTCCCTGCTGGAATGTCTCTTTCCACCCTTATTTTAACTCCTACCAGCAGACAGAGAAATTAATTTTGCATCTTCCCCCAGGAAGGTCAGACAGATCATGAAGCAAGAGAGTAGTTGGCTCACTTAGCAGGCATGTCAGGTAGGCTCATTCTTTAGGAAGCACCGTAAGCTTCTTTGATTGAGTTTAACCTTCATTCTCTGTACGCTTCATCTATAGATAGGGTGACCATATGCCCCAGTTTGCATGGGACAGTCCTGGAATCGCAGGGGTGTGGGGCACTGTCTGGCAGGGAGGCAGAGCAACAGGGTGCACCAGACAGCTCCACCTCCCTGCAGGACTGTACCTTTGCCCCTGCCTGCTGGCCTCTACCACTGCCTCAGTAGTGATGCAGACTTGGGAGGAGGGGCAGTGTTCCAGATTTCCCAGATTTCCTTATGGTCACCCTATCTACAGACTATTTCCTCCCTGATAGTGTTACTCTGTCCAGTACAAAGCATAGGGGTGGGTAGCCTTCAGGCAACCCTACTGAACCTGCCACCCCAAATGACTGGCTTTTGCTCACTAACTATATTAGTCATCTTTGCTACCTCTTTCAGCTCCCAAAGATTCAAGTGCATCTTTCAAGGAGAGCGCTTGCCCCTGCCCCTTAGACCTGAGTCCACTTTCATCCTTTGAAAGCAAAGCCCATTCATAACAGAGGCTGCAGGTTAGTCCAGCAGCTCCGGGTCTCATCTCTCATTGGGTGCATCTACACGTGCATATTAATGCTAAGCAATAAACTCTGGTGCATGTTGCGCCAGAGTTTATTGCTCCGGGGAACCACTTTTACATATGCACCTAGGACCACAGCACATTGACTTGGGTCAGAACAACCCCAGCTGGCAGGGAGTCTGGGGGGTCTGCCTGCCAGCCCAGGGCTGCTCCGACCTGGTTCAACATGCTGCAGAGGGGCTGGCTGGGGCATGAGGGTGCTTCAGCATGGGGCTAGCTGGCAGGCAGCCCCTGCAGTGAAGCATATTTATGCCCCAGCCAGCCAGGGCAGTGTCTACACATGTGCTGCTGTGGAGTTTTTTACTCCACAGCAAAATAATCCTTGAATTTGCAAGTACTTTACTGCTGTGGAATAAATTAATTTACTCCAGCCTAATAGGGGCACACATGTGGGCACTGAGGTGTTTAGTCTGTAGCTAATTAGTTGATATCTCATCTAGACATGCCCACTGGATCTGTGTTTACTTCTCTGCTTAAATGCCATGTTGGGTCTTTGGTGCTGGTGCAAAGCAAATGTGAGGTTGGCACACATTATGAGTTCTCCTGGACAGTCATTGTCCCCCAGTTCTCCAGCAGTCCCACTGGATGTGCTACAGGTTCGGTGGTTCCCATCTCATGTATGAGCTTCTATGTTTGGCCAATACATTCTGAAGACACGTGCCTTGTCAGTGCAATTACACCTATACACTGGGCCTGCACTACTAATGAAGGCTGTTCTTTATTTAGTTAGACTCTTTTCATTAGAAAAGTCCTGACCTGGTTCCCTTTCCTGCTCACTGCATTCACATTAGGGGATGCAATGCACTAGACTGGACTGAGCAGGACAACAGCAAAAATCATACAGCACACAAAGTCTATGTGTAGACAAAGAAGTAAGAAGCTGCAAGCAGACTGGAACGACACTCTGACTCTGCATAAGACTAACCCTGGAGATCTTCAAAAGGAGACTGGATGCATACCTTGCTGGAGTTATTTAACCCCAGCAGTCTTTCCTGCCCAGAGCAGGGGAGCTGGACCCAATGATATCACAAGGTCCCTTCCAGCCCTAAACTTCTGTGAATCTGCGTGAATCTGTAACAGAGCTCCATCACAGCTGAAGGTCCAAACTGGTGTGTAACAGAACCCTGCCAGACCCACACATCTGGATTTCTGCTTACATTCTTTGTCGGATACATTATTCATAGATATTTAAAGCCATAAGGGACCCTTGCAATCATCAAGTCTGACCTGCTGCACAGCAGATGCCACAAAATTTCCACTAGTAGTGGGGGGAATTCTTTTCTCCTATTATGCAAATGTGTGTCTACTGGGACTGAAGCTTGTGACATCCTGTCTAGTGTAGAATTACTAGGCACAGGCAAAAAATATGTTGCCTTAATACTGTGTAGACAAAAAGAGCGGCTGCAGTTCAGAGGGGAAAAAAACAATCCCTGTAGAGTCTCAGCTTCGTCAGTGAATTAAACAATCCCTGTAGAGTCTCAGCTTCGTCAGCTTGGATAGGACTTTATGCCTGATGTTGATCTTGGCTCAACAAAGATCTCAAGAATACCTGATTACACATTTGTGCTTTTAAATAACCTAATGGTAGAATATAGCCTGCTATCCTTCTTCTAATCAAACTTTGTTCATCACTGAAAATGCTGAGTCTAAATGGGAACTGAAAGCCATTGTCACCCAGCACAATATGAACTGCCCCAGCATTTCTGGAGGTGAATTTATTCTAATGCAAGGGTTTCTATTTCCTGAAATTCTTTCTTTTTCAAAGCAGCCTGAGACAACTGATTCCAGCTGAGGCATATAGCACTGATGCAAGTCAAAGCAAATACCAGCAATATAAGGACTGAGTTTATAACTGACATCACTTCTTTTCATTAGCACATGTAAATGGCTGTAGGGCATCCTTGAAAACCACAACAGCCATTCCAGTACAACTGAACTAGAGAGGGAGGGAGATCTACTCTGGAATAATTAGTGGTGACAATGCAGAGCTCTTAATTCACTGTTAGAGAGGGCCTAGAGCTAGAGAAGCCTTTGTATAAGGTAGAGGGGATAACCTAGAACCGTGAGGGCCAACTTTTTTAGCAGGCAGGTCACAAAGGAGCCCTGCACCCTCCACAAGTGCCACTCTGATCCCCTTCCTCTGCCCAATCTGCTGCTCAGCTTTCTGTTCCCTCTTCCATGAGTTCTGCCCAATCTCCTCCTCTGTTTTCTGCTTCCTGTACTGTGTTCCTGCTTTGTCTTCTGCTCCTTGCCCTATCTGCTGCTGTACTACTTGTCCCATCACCAGTCTGCAATGCCATACACACAGACCACCTTTGCCACATGTGGCACTTGGGCTGCAGGTTGCTGCATCCCCCCAAAAGGTACACATAGCTTGGTTTAAGAGATCCTGACTTAGAGATCTAAGCATTAGCACAACTGCATTCCCTGGATCCTGAGATTCACATCTCGCTGGAATCAACTTAACCCTTCATCTTTCTGTGGGAGGTAAACTGAGTAGTTGGAGGGGCTGCTAAGACTCGCGGCAACTTTACTTGGCAGATGTTCAATATGCTAGACAGTGAGCTAGCTGTGGGAATGTCTGCTGGGATTCTCCCTTAAGTTCTTGGATGTTAGGCCCTTGGGGCATGGGACAGGGGGGGGAATCCCAGCTTCATTAATGGCAATGAGATTAGTGCAGCTAGAATAGCCCTGATGCAAATTACTCCTTGGTGTTTGGTTTACCTGCTGTGAGGACACCTAAATTTATGGAAACCTAAGGATGAAAATCAAGGACCAAGCATGGGAGGATTTGAATAGTCTAAGGCTGACTGAAGAGGCTCCCATGTGCACTCTTCATCTTTTGTGCCTACCAGTGACTTCGTTGCTACTTCCATGAGTCCAGTGCTGCTCCAGGTCTGCAAAGCTCTCCTTCCAAAACCATGACTGAACACATGACTACCATGATCATGTGTAAAGGCATAAGATGGAGGCAGGAAGGATCTTCAGCAGTACTCTATACTGCAGGCATGCTGCAAGTTAGCATCAATAACCTAACCTATCAAGGGGATATGTAAAATTTTGCATAGACAAAGTCCTTGATAAAGGACAGGTTATGTAGATCAGGAGCAGGATCTCCTGGCCTGCTGCATGGTGAAAAATTGTGTAACAGGGGACCCTGCCCTGTTACTAGAAAATCAGATGAAGAATAAGAGGACTGTGCCTTTGAGGTGAGCAGCTGGGAAGCTGGAAGAGGCAGGTCTTGGGGGTACAAGCCCAGCTCCAGGAGCAGAGTGGGGCAGTCTGACCTGGGCAGAGTTGGAGGCAGGAGCTCCATGCTGGGAGCTAATGGAAGCAGTGCTGGGGACTGAATGCTGTGAGTAGGTACAGGTGGGCTGTAGTAGGGAGAGTCACAGCAGTTTAGGGGGGAAGTCAGAGAACGGCCAGGGAAAGGTACCCTGGCTGGAACTGATTGCACAGCAGCCAAGCCCACTGGGGCTATTGGCAGGAGATGGCAGGAATTGTAGGAGTAGGCCAAGAGGGAGAGGCAATTGCAAGATAATAAGGCCAGGCGCTCATCCTGGCCTGGTCTGAGCAGTTTTGTTCCAGCCTGCTCAAAGGGTCCAGTTGCTGGACTGCTAAATAGGGCCAGAGAGCTCCTGGGACCATAAGGGACAGGGCAGGGATGTGCTTATAGAGAGAAAGTTACCTAAAGGTGCTCCTCTCCTACAGGACTGTAGGTCTACTTCCTAATTCTCAATATTATTAAGCCATGGCAGGTGAGAGGCAGATAGGCACTTTGGGATGAGGGGAGGGCCAGCAGGCTAGGATTGACCACTAGGGGGCAGCAGATTACCCTGAGGTGCCTCAGGATGGTCACAAATGTCAGCTGGCTTTTGAGGACAACAGGGTATCCAGCACAAAACCGACTTTGATTTCCACGTGGAGCAAGGCCTGCACATTGGTGCTCTGAAACGCTGCTAATGGCTTGCATGTTAGAGGCTAACGCGTAAGTGCCCAGGATGAAACTCGCCACAGAAAGAGTCTAAGAAGCTGGGTAGTAACTGCCCTAAGAAAGTCACAAAAAGGAACTGCAGGGTTGAAACCACCTCGCTCCGTCTGGGCCCTGGGTCTCTTCCAAGCATCTTTTGTACTGCAGAGTAGCTGTCCAAAAATAGAGCTAATGGCCTCCTTTCCAGATAATATAGTCCAAGGAGAGCTGCGCAGGTACAAAGTACAGGGAAACTGGGGCATGAAAAAGGGCAGCTGGATCGCTCTGAGTTTTGAGAGACGGGCCCAAGTCAACCACTTTTTATGACAGAAAATTGCGGCCTGATGTTAAGCTCTTACAAGAAAGAGTTTTCTGCGTGCAGTTAACCATGTTTACCTGAGGAAATATGGCAGTGTATATTTTAGAAATAAATTAACCACATGAGGAAAATTCTCGTGCTCCATACCTCCGATTTCTGCTTTAAACAGGGAATGGAGCTGGATGCGGTCATGCCTGCCGAGTCTCTCTCAAGTTCTTTTATATTAAGTTCTTCACAGAAGGGACTACAGGCCTCAAAAATCAGCTTCCCCTCAAAAGGAACAACAGTATATCCCATCCACAAGCCCCACACCCAGCTAAATGATGGCTGTTCTTCCTTCTGAGGCAATCAGGCTGGACAGCAAAGCTGAACTTGTCTGGATTTGAAGGTGTATTTGCTAAGGTACCTGGAGACCTGCAGATTAATACTCAGGTGACTGTAGCAATGAGTCCACTCAGTTCTGTTGTGTGTAAAACCAAGTGGTGCTAACCAGGGGAGGCTGAACCAGGAAAGATCACACCTGGTGGTGTGTCTGCCATTTGTTACTCAAGTTTACAACCTGGTGAGATTCCTAGTTGCCGTTTGGATGGGCAGCGTGGTCTGGTTTATCTGTGTGGAGCCGGGGTTGTTTTCATCTCTTGTCTCTGAAACCTGCTATCTCATGACTCGCTTTAGGACTAGACTACAGCAAAGTACTCTCTGTGGTATGCACCTTCAGTGCCCCCAGAAACTGAAACCACTAGCTAAGTGGTGCTTCTCAAACTACTGTGTTTAAAGTAGCTGCCCGTGGTTTGCCAGCTAGAGTTAGTTTGATGTAGAAATCCCTTAACGCTCTGAAATCTTGGGAAATCTTAGCCTTTGGCGGAAATCTTTCAAACCTGTTGAGACTGGGTATGCAACAAGGCTTGTCTGTTCCTGGGGGCTTTTAGAAAAAAAGAGAGAGGAAAACACTGTGAAGAATGATGCCATGGCAAAGTGAAGCATTTTCAGTTTTCTAAGGGTTTAGCTGGTGATAGCAGTAGTGTGACCTCTGGGGCGGGGACTCGGGAGACCCGATCTCTATTCCTAGGTCTGCCACAGGTCTGCTGGAGGACCCTGAGCAAGTCGCATCTCTTCCGCACAATGCAGATAAGATTGCTTTCTTCTGTATAACCCTCTGCAACCTGCTAGTGAAAAGGACAAGAGAAGAGCTATTATCACTGCTGTTTAGTGTCAACGGGTAAGGCATGGCTGCAGGGTTTATCCCCCACCCCAGAGTTTGCAGTATGTGCAGAGCAAGGGACTTTTTAAAAACAAGGCAATAAAGCAAAATGTTCCCATATTTCAGCATTTAAAAGAAATCATGGAAGGATTCCCCTCCCCCTTATCCCCTCATCATACTTTGTGATGTCCTTAAATGCAAGGCCGAGGCTGCACAACAGGCAGCAAGTCAGTGTACAGGAGAGAAGGTGAAGTGAAAGATTCTCCCTCTCTCCTCTTCCCTGCTGTTTTCCACATCCCTTTTGTTTCCCCTCCTCTGTCCTTGTCAACCCAGTAAACAATCCATTCCTGGGGGACGGTGCTCCATCTACCCAGCCGGTCTCTTCTCCTGCTTCAAAGAGAAAGGAGAACTCCAGTTTCTTTATGTGACCTAGTTACAGCTGGACCATTTAAATACCTCCCTTAGGCTTGTACCTTGCATTGTCCCATTTGGACTCATGTGGAAAACAACGACAGAAAGAGTGACCCTGGCTGAAGCCTGCATTACTGATGGGACTAATATATGAGCTGTGCTTACACTGCCAGCTGTGAGCTAAGGCACTAACTCCCATTCCTGTCTTTCTTATGCCTTAGAGTGACACTGACACACCAGCCACCTGCCAAATGCCCAGCCCTGTCATACTCCGCAGACAGCTTGTCAGATCTACTTGTCTTTCACTCTGCCTAGAATGGGTGAGCAGCCCAGAGACGGGCCTGCTTGGGCACAGGAGGTGAATCACTTGCTCATATGCTTCCATAACATTGGATTATTGCTTTTAAAGGGCAATGAAAAAAATGTAAGCGTAGCAAAACCTGTGCAGGGAGTTACAGCAGGATCAATAGCTGCTGGATAGCTTGTGCTTTTATTTGAGTCAGTTCAGCTCAAGTGTAACAACTCTTCTTGCCTCCATATTTATTCTCATAAAGAAATCCCAATGCTAATGCTGTCAGCCGTGTAATTTCTTCTCAAATGAAAGGGATATTGCTCCTTAGAGAGGATCCACCTGTACTTACACTCTTCCCACAAAGAAGATAAGGCAGCCTATAAGTACATCAGGGGTGTACATAAGGACCTGGGAGAACGTCTGTTCACCAGGGCTCCCATAGAGAAGACTAGGTCCAGTGGTCACAAACTGCTTTGAAAACTGTTTTAGACTGGACATAAGGAAAAACTTCTTTACTGTCCAAGTCTCCAGAGTCTGGAACAGACTCCCCCCAGAGGTGGTGCAAGCACCTACTCTGGACATGCTCAAGTTACATTCGGATGCTTAACTTGCTGGGGTGATCTGACCCCTGCTGACTTCCTGTCCCTTGGGCAGGGGACTGGACCCAATGGTCTCACGAGGTCCCTTCCAGCCCTAATGTCTATAAAATCTATGAAGATACCAGGCATCTGCAACAGGGGCTGAGAACAAGGTTATCATGCCACAGGCTTAGAGCCCTGTGAACATTGCTCTGGGTAGAGTGACACCCAGAGATGGGGGGAGAAATGAGAATTAATGCAATTCTAGTCAGTGGAAGCATCTACGTGTTAATTAATGCACTTTTGCTACTGACCATTAAATTTAGTACCTTTAATATGAAGTACTAACTAAACGCGCCTTAGGCTGTCCTAAAGTGCAGTAGTGAAAGCACATGCTTTTTTAGTGATGCTTAATGTGAAATAGCCTAATTTTACTGCACATTAGCATATTAGCACAGTTTTTGCCATGATGCTGTAATGCACAGTAATATGAACAATGTATGCCCCCAGAGGTTGGGGGGGCATGGCGACTACCTGCGGGTGGCAGTGGCGGTGGCAGCAGCGGGGGCAGCAGCGGGGGCATGGCAGCAGCGAGTGGGGAGCTCCCACAGACAGCTGCAGTGATGTTGGCAATGGCGGGGGGAGGGAGGGCGGCCGCAGATGCCGCCGACAGTGGAGATTGGTGACTGTCCACAAATGCTGCCGGCAGTGTTGGCAGCGAGGGGGAATGGCGGTGAGCACCGACCACCCACAGGTGCTGGCAGCACTTCTTTCAGGGGGTGCATTGCCAATCTCAGGGGGTGCACATGCACCTGCACCTGCGTGCATCCCTTACACATCACCAATGCGTAGTAAAGTAGGCTACTAGGCATTAAAATGCATGTGTAGACACACCCAGTAAGGATGAGACAGGCTTCTTAAATAGCTCTTTGCACTAGAGTGCAGGTAAGCAGGTCCTGTCCTTCGCTCTAGCTGCACCACATGCACAACCATATTTTCATGCCAGTTTCCTCTGACCCAATTATGGCACGTGCCCTAGAGCAGCCATCACACAGCATTTTGACAACTCAATTGACTTAGCATGCACACCCATTACACCTGCCTGTTTGTGTTCAGTCTCTTCTGGGACATGGGGCAGCCACCCCAGCCTGTCTCTGCAGGATGGAGAAACCTGGTTCTGCAGTGCTTCTGTACAGTCATTCATGCCTTTGCACAGTGAGTAAAAAGCCGGTGCACAGGACAACATGCAAGAAGCGGGGAATGAAGGTGTGGAGAATGAGGAAAACATCTATGTGGCCTTTTTAATTAATATTTATGTGCACTTCAGTTTGTTTAGGTGACATTTTCATGACTACAGAGAGCTAAAGAGGAGGCAGTCAGGGCATAACAACAGAACAAGGACAAAGATACAGTCCTGTGAGAGGTCACTGAGAGAAGCAATGGGGGAGCTATTAAGTGTAGGTGATTTGCTCATAAATTCAATCCATTTACCAACACTGAAAGCATTGCTAGCCTGAGAGGGAAAAAACCACAGAAGTGTTAACATTAATTCCTCTCTGTTGCCTGACACCCAGCTAACACGGTGCCGCACTGCCATTTAGTGACGGAAAGCTATTTATTTATGCAATATACAGCTCACACTTAACTAATTAGGCAGGCTGATACATTGGAGAACTTGTGATCTATGGCTACATTCACATAAGTGCAGCATATCTAATGAAGGTACAATCAGTTGAAGGTATCAAACTCCACAAAAAGTAATTAATCTTTCTGTACGTAGGTGTGTGCATGTACATAACTTTTAAAGGGACATTACCAATGCAAGCTTCCTGTTTATTCCCTTTCTTCTGTTCCTTCCACCACCTGTATTTGTGAAGGTATTTTTAAAAAGAAATCTCCTGTCCGGCATTTATGTTAGAAACTCAGAAAACAGGCCTGTAAACCAATTTCACTGTATGAAATTGGTTTCATACAGTGAAACTGTATGAAACTTCCCAGCATACCAATTTCACTGTATGCTGGGAAGTATTTCATGCTCAACCCCTGGGAATCCACATGCTTTTGCACTTTCACTGTTTGTTTTTAATATTTATATAATAAAGTTTTTAAAAGTCAAAATAAGAACTATTCTGTACCTAGAAGTAAATATTAGCAGTGTCCTGTCTATACCCTTCATCATAACCTCACAATCTTCCATCTACAAGATCAAAAAAATTACCAGCCAGTGCTACAGGCCAGAAACATACCAGCACCCTCATTGATATGTTTTGAGCTGTGCCTTTGGTTTAACCATGGAAGCTTTACCTCCCGTGCATGGAATATAGCATGAGTCAATAGGAACAGGGGCCTTTGCGGGATTGGGTCCCTGAGATCATAGAATCATAGAAAATGACCTCAGTAGGGCTGTGCGAAGCTTTGGTTGGTGATTCGATGCGGAGGAGATTCGGCCTGATTCAGTGACTGAATCTCCAAATCCAAATCAAATCAGGGGACCAATTTAAAGGTCTGAATTGAATCAAAGCTCTCCGAATATTCAGAAAAGATTCTGAGAGCTTTGGTGATTTGGACAGTCCCTGGTGGTTGCAGCAAGGAGCTGTAGCCACTCCAAGCTG
>NW_005841891.1:2123533-2130140 GCF_000455745.1 Alligator sinensis
TTTGGGCCCTCTTGCCCCCTTTGCTTCTCATTGGGATTGTCACCTCTTGGGCTCTGAGACAACTACTTCCTTTGCCTTAATTGCCTCCGCAAGCCAACCCAAGAATTCGCAGTCCAGCTCTTCCCCTTGGTTGGGAGGTCTGTAGTAGACCCCAACCATTAAGTCCATTTCCCCACGACCCCCCTGTATCCTGACCCAGAGCTCTTCAGCCTGCCCCTCCTCCGACCCCATCCTGCTAGTTGAGGATGTGTATTGTTCTTTGACGTAGAGCACCACACCCCTGCCTTTCCTCCCCCTTCTATCCTGCTTGTATAGCCTATAGCCCCTAATGTTGACCGCCCAGTCATGGGATGAATCCTACCAGGTTTCTGTGAGCCCTACTATGTCTGGGTTTGAACTAGCTATCCGGAGGGTGAGTCCCTCCTGCTTATTCCCCATACTATGAGCATTGGTGTAGAGGCATTTAAGGCCTTGAATTGGTGTGAGTGCCACCCCCCGATTCCCAAGACTATCTGGACCCCTGTTGCTTACCTGGGTACTCCTTGTGCACGTCACCTGTCTTGGTTGGGAGGTGTCCTCAAGTCCTCCTGTGGCCCCATCCACCTTGCTGCAACTTGTTCTATCATCTGCCACCACTGAGAACAGTCCAATTCCATCCTCTTTCGAACCCCCCTTCAGGTAACTGAAGGCTGCTATTAAATCCCCCCTCAGTCTTCTCTTCTCTACATTAAATAAGCCTAGTTCCCTTAACCTCTCCTCATAAGTCATTTGCCCCAGCCCCCTCAACATTTTTGTTGCCCTATGCTGGACTGTCTCTGATTTGTCCACATCCTTTGGACAAACACAGTACTCCAGATGTGGTCTAACCGGTGCTGAACAGAATGGAATTATCTCTTCCCTTGGCCTGCTGGCAACACACCTACCAATGCAGTCTAGCATGCCGTTAGTCTTCTTGGCAACAAGGGCACACTGTTGGCACATATCCAGCTTATTGTCCACTGTAACCCCCAGGTCCTTTTCTGCAGAGCTGCTGCCCAGCCAGTCAGCCCCCAGCCTGTACTGGTGCATGGGATTGTTCTGTCCTAAGTGCCAGACTTTGCACTTGTCCTTGTTGAACCTCATGAGATTTCTTTTGGTCCAGTCCTCTAATCTGTCACGGTCACTCCGAATCCTAGCCCTACCCTCCAGCATACCTACCACTCCCCGCAGCTTGGTGGCATCTGCAAACTTCCTGAGGGTGCACTCTGTGCCATCTTCCAGGTCACTGATGAAGACACTGAACTAAACCGGCCCCAGGACTGACCCCTGGGGCACTCCTCATGATACTGGCTGCCAACTAGACATCAAGCCATTGATTACTACTCTCTGAGCCCAATGTTCCAGCCAGTTTTCTATCCACCATACAGTGCATTCATTCAACCCAGACTTCCTTAGCTTGCCTGCGAGAATGTTGTGGGAGACCATATCATAGGGCTGCCTGCACAGTCTGCCTGCACAACTCCTGAGCTGAACAGAGCCCAGTGCTTCCCTCCGTGGCTGTAGGGTAAGAAACTAGAACTCCTCAGAGGTGTTTTACTTTGCAGTGCCCCAAACTCATTTAAGGTGCAGTATGCCACTGAATGTGCTACAGCAGCTGGAATCAACGTGCAATACACTGCCAAATGTGCAAACAGCAATGCCATGAAAGCAATGCAAAAGGCATTTAACCCACTTTAAACCTACTAAAAAGTGTCATCTACCAACGGCCAAAAGCCTTGCTAAAATACACAAATTCATACAAAATGAAAGGAAACTTGGAGCTGAGTTCTTCACATTAAATTCCCACTCCCATTAAAGTCAATGACAGAATTCCCTCAGACTGAGGCCAGGATCACACCCATTGCCTAAGAGCAGCAGCTGCTAGCAAGCCATTAAGCTTTTATTAGATTTACTATTTGTGTTTTATAAGGCATGAGGCAAGCAAAGATGTAAGATCCCTGATGCGTCTAGTAAGCAGAATTGCAAGTCTAATTGCCTACTAAAGCCCTCCTGCAAATCAAAATGCTGCAACACTGGTTCCTCTCCATCCCCTTCTCCCCCACCAGTGCAGCAATGGCAAGGTACTGTGGTTTATTTTGGGAAGTGTCATGCATTCCAGTTATGTTCAGAAGACATCATCTTAGGCAGCGCCTAGCCTCTTTCATGGCCCTCTTGGGATTTAGGGGATGAGCTTTGAGTCTGCAGTGTAAGTGTCAGAAATGTCAGAAATAATCAGCAGGAACAAAAGGAAAGAGATGACATGGAATTTCCCAATACACTTAGCCAGGCAGTCATTGGACATGATGAATTACATTATTTAGGGTCTAGGATTGCAGCACAGAGGCAGGATCTTCTACTCCCACAATGAAAGCAGCTTCCACCAAACTGGAGAAGCACAGCATCTAACAGAGGAGAAGCACAAATTATTTCTTCAGAGCAAAAATGTCTTTGAAACATAAAAGACCCAGCAGATTCCAAACCGGAAAGAGAATCTGTGAGCCGTGCCGACCACAAGGCAGTGCCTGCACCAAAGACACAAGATGAGACAAGCCTGCAACAGATGGTGCACGATTGCTGTCCAAAGCAGGGTGCTTCCTGCTGGAGACAAAGGCTCCCTGCAGCAGAGAGTAAGATCACTCAAGGCTAGAGGTGTCTGAGGGTCATATTGTATCCACTGTGAAGAGAAGCTCAGTCCCTCTCCCTTTGGCATGAGTAAAAGGGACTGCTGTTATCCATCTAGGTTGCACAGACAATTAATGACTGCACAGTGTGCTGGTCTGGTTCCCTCGGGTAGTCTAGTGACGTTCCATTCGCATGAGGTACAGGAAGAAGGGGCTTATCCTTTGAAAGCTGGCAAAGCCACAAGGAGCTGAGGTTAGGTTTGAGAACAGGTATAAGGAACTGCTTATGTGATGGGGCAGAGGGGAAATGGAGGGCAAGAAAAGGACAAACAGTAGCAATAAATATCCACTTTTTTACAATCACATGCAAAGCCCAGAGACTGCTCCCAAGTTGCTTTAGATGGGCTTATTTGGACATTTGTTACACCTTGACCTAGAGCTAGACCCTGCATCTCTTGACCTAGAGCTAGACCCTGCATCTGGATTCCCCCCACACACTCCAAGCTGAACCCATGATTGAATGCAGACATAGCAGGGAGAGTCTGTGCTCAGCCTGGGAAGTGTTGGAGAGGGAGACACTGGAGTCATAGGCACCCCTTATGGCTACTATTTATTCCCCATACTTTGGTAGTACATAAAAGCCTCAGTCAGGGTCAGGTCCCCACTGTCAGGGGTTGTACAAACACACAAGACATAGTTGCTTCCCTAAAAAACTTACAGTCCAAAGGTCAGAGCTGGCTTTATGATACATCCAAGCACACAGTAATTATGACTCCCAAATCCTATGATCTCACCACTAGATGCTGTTCTTTCTGAAATTATAACTCAAATAATAAACAGTGAAATAAGAGAACACTCCACCTTAAAAGTATAAGATAGCAACTCATTCAGATTATATGATGCACCATCCACCTTAGCTGATACTTATGGAAAAAATTATTGTATCTAATGTCAGGGGCCTACGAATCCTATAACACACAAGAAAGGGAATGTTTTATTACACAGAAAGAAGAGTATGCAGTAGAACAGGAGACACACCTATTTTCAACAGTTGAACACATAAAGCTAAGGAAGGGTGTGGGCAGAACAAGCTAAAAGCTCAGCAAAAGGAAGAGGCCAAGATTGTCAAAGGTTTCTTTGAGTATCTCAACTTTGAGTTTTTCAATGATCAAGTTCCCAGCCTGAACATCTTAAAGAGACATCCTAGTATTTTTTCCCCAGAAAATTCTGAGGGACCACTCTGGAAATCAGGCCTCCTTAAAGTAGCTCCAGTTGCACACCCGTAACTTGAGACACTCCAAATTTCTACAAATTTTGTAAACCTCTGCTAGAATCAATAAATTGCTTTGCTGCTGTTACTATATCTGTTGAGAGGCTTAGATAGAGCCCTACAGTTCTGTTAGATCAGATAACAAAAGTACTCAAGTCAGTCCCCCAGAAGATGAGTAAGTATAATTGTATATGTATGTAATGGAAAAGTATTTGCACTGATGTGGAGGATGAAGCAAAACCTAAGTGAAGTTATGATAAAGGCCACATGACATGATATAGAAAAGCTAAAGAGCTTGTCAGAACCAGCAAAGCAGCAACAAATAGTAATAAACCATAAAGATCAACTTGCCAATCATCCACTTGTCAGGAAAACGTGGAATGGGGATGCGACTGTATGCTACTTAAAAGCCAGCAAATGTAAGTCTAGTCCCAAAGCTGTGCCCAAAGGGGAGGCATATCTGAAGAACATATATAGCATCAAAGTACTGCAGGAGAGCTGGTAATGTTGCCTGTAGTTAAGGCTGTCCAATTGTTTCCATTTTAAGATGTTGTTCTTAGTTGCTTATTGTCATGACCCAATGATTGTGTGTGCGCTTCGGCACTGCAGAATTATTTTCCGCCACATGGAGCTTTCTTTGCACGGTGCAATTCTCAGCTGCAGAGAGAAAACCCCGGTGCAAAGGAGTTCGCGCCACCCGTATGTAAATTTGTTTCCCACTTTTGGCTGTTTCTAAATTATTCCCACGTGGTGGCTAGCGATTGGCTTGCTAGTCGTATAAGAGGTTTGAGCAGTTTCCGCCCAAGTTGTAGAGGACTCCACAACCATCTCGTGGGGACTCTGAGCACGCAGCAGAGTAACAGAAACTTTGTGTGTCTCTCAGAGGAGTTCGGCGGCCTGATCAACCACCAACCTCTTCCCGTCTCATTCGTTAAATTCTTAAGACGTATCGACAGTTTTGCGCGCTCGTCAAGGGTATCCAGATCTCTGTCGTGTTTGTTTTGCAGAGCCTAGCAAACTCCGTGCGTGTGTCTTCAGTGGAGCCTAGCAAACTCCACTTGTGTTTGTCTGTAACTGCAACTCAAGAAAGATTTCCTGCCTGCACCGCGACCACCTACGTTGCAAGTAAAACAATCTTTAATTAACCGCTATGAGTCCATGCCTAATTCTAGTCCGTCGTGCCAGAGTCCCCGCCCTACCGTTGCGGGCTCCCGGCCACAGCCCGCCGTGCGCCCCCGAAAGCCTTGGACTGCTCCTGGCCCGCACACTTATAAGTTTGCCAAACTTGAACATGTCAGCTGAAACCTTCTATGTTGGGTTTTGGCTTCAAGCTACATTTCTGGAGGAAGATTCAACTAAAACAGTGGTGTCATTTCTCAGAATGAATTTAGGGAAATATATGTCATTTTGAGCCCTCAGGGATCTCTCCTGGGCTCAGCTTTATTCACTGTTTTACTGATGACTTGGCTGATGGAATAAAGAGAAGTGGGAATAATAATTGTCTCTCTCTAGTGGAAAGACTTCACCTGAGATTTGTGGCTGCATCATTTTGTTGGGTCATAGTCATTCTGTGATTGGCTGGTACACCTTGATCTTTCTCCTTTTCTCTTGTTTTCCAACTGATGAGTTTCCAGCATATAGCAGAATTTCCCACTCCTATCCCTCAAGCGCATGACATTGCAATTTTGTGCTGTTAAATCTCATCCCATATTTATTACTCCATCCTTCAAGGTCACCCATTTCCTTCTATGTGCTATTCCAATCTCCCCCTGTATTGATGATACATTGTAAATTTGCATCATTAGCATATTTCATTAATGCACAGCTACTTTTAGTGGCACAGTTGCTCATTAAAATATTAAATGAGACCAGTCCCAAAATTGATCCCTGAGGAACTGCATTATTAACCTCCCTCCAGCCTGATATTTCTCATTTCAACATAACCTGCTATATCCGTGCAGGAGGCAGTTCCTTACTCACTTTATAATACTCTGTTTATATCCCATATTCTCCAGTCTAACTAATAATTCCGAACCAAATGCTTTAGAGAAGTCCAGGTAAATTCAATCGATTGTATTTCCTTTGTCTATGAAATTAGTTATTAAAGATTTTAGGTTAACCTGGCAAAATCTTCCAAAATTTCAAATTTCAAAATTTGTTCTAAAGCCTCATCGAGTACTGAGATGGCTCTCTAAGCTATCCTTATACTTAAGCCCTGAACTTTATCCTTATACTTCCTGATCTCTGAGCTTTCTTCACTGATCAGGCTTTTTCCATTCTCTTTAGGCTCTCTGGGTGTTCCTAAAGTCCTCTTGAAAGAGTTAGTCATCCAATTAAATCTAGAGCACCTTCTTTATGTGATTTTCTCCTTGCTTTGGATAACATTTCAGAAAACTCTTGATCTTTGACTTAAAGAAGTCCCAGACCTGCTCAAGTCTAGTTGACTTCACAAACTAGTTTCCAAAACTAGACAGACTACAAAAGTGGGCAGATGAGAATAGGATGGGGTTCAACGTAGACAAATGCAGGGTGCTGCACCTTGGGAGAAGGAATTCACAACATACATACAGGCTGGGGAGTTCCCTTCTTGAAAGCACAGAGGCGGAAAGGGATCTTGGAGCCATTATTGACTCCAAGATGAACATGAGCCGCCAATGCCAGACCGCAGCCAGAAAGGCCCGCCATACCTTGTCATGCA
>NW_005841891.1:2130545-2138984 GCF_000455745.1 Alligator sinensis
AGGGGGTCAGGCTAGATGATCTGTTCAGGTCCCTCCTGACCCTAGCTACTATGGAACTATGAAACATATCCTAGTTTAACTTGCTCTGTTACTTACAAACCTGTTTTTGTTTATCCTTATATTTGATTTACACTGAGCCAACTTGTACTGCTCCTCGACTTCTCAAAGCTGAATGTAAAAAAGCATTATATCTAACTGTTTCTATGCCTATCTGGTGAAGAAATGCATTGACTATCATATCTAGGAATATGTGGGCCCTACCATCATTAGTAACATTTGTTCTCAAATCTGTATCTGGGAAGCTAATGTTTTCCATGATGATATACTTCTCAATACATTTTTAAGCACATATGACTGGAAGAGACCCCTAGTCCTTGCATTCACAGGCAACCATTCATCTGAAGTCTCTTTCTATATAGTGTTCACCCTTTAATACTAGAATGACCTCTCTTTTTATCCAAATCAGACCCTGGGGGTCCATAGGTGATTCTTGGCACTACACTAATAGAACTTTTTATGTCATTCCCATTAAGATTTTGACAGCTGTATCCATGCTATCTCTTCTTATCTTTCCAGTCTATCACATCATTAACATGCACTGCTGCCCAATTGTCTTTACCTTTGCCTGAAGCATGCATACCTTTCATTATCTGAGTTCCAGCCATGATTGCTAACCCTTTCCTAAAGCTAAGACATGATGTTTTCTCTGAGACTACAAAAGGGTTCAGGTATTTATGAGGCAATGAAAATAGTACCCATAAAGAGAAATAATAACAGTCTATGCATCAAAAGAACAAGATGGGCTAGAATAAAAAATTTAATGGTTTATAATACAAACTGAATTAAAGGGAGGTAACAAAACTTGGAGACAAATTACAGGACATCAGAAATTTAATAGATTTTGTAGCAATGAAAGGGTCAATTACTTGTCTCTTCCCCTGACACAAAGGAAAATTGACTATTCCAAAGTGCTGAGTCTGAGCAGAGGCGGGGAACTTTGATGACTATCTCACCAAAAGAACCTGCGTATATAATTGCATAACTATAGACCTTTTTAAAAAGATGATTTATCTGATTTGCCACAACTCTATTCAAAGTACAGTCTTCACATAGATGAGTGTGCCCATGCACCTGTATTTATTTATTAAAATTAAAAAGATCAATTTATCTTTTTTTAATTGAGGCTGAGACTGAATCTGTAGATTTTTTAAAGGATTTGTGTATAGTTTTGCTGTCTATCAAGGAACCATCATCTCAGCATAAACACCCTTCTACCCTATAATAGAACCTGCCCTCAGGACCACACCCATCCTGAACAATGCTTTTGAAGTACTTAACTCTGGTGGATTCTCCATAATAGTCTCTATTGAAATCAAGACTGGATGTTTTCCTAAAATTCATGCTGTAACACACTGATAGCTTTGGGATTTGAAGCAGGAAAGTCTTATGGCAGCAGTTCCCAGACTTTCTGGGCTCACACTCCACTAGCAGTGCATGCCCAGGTTTCACAACTGAATTTCTGTGAGGCTCATGGCACCACTTAAAGGGCTGTGACCTAACTGGGGGTTGCAACCCCTAGTTTAGAAGTTGCTCTCCTATAGCCTGAACTTAGCAGAATGTCAGAATAGAGCAGTTAGTCTCAACCAAGGTGCCATGGCATCCTGGGATGCTTTGAGATCTTTTCAAGAGTGCCATGGGCTGCTACACAATGGTAGCACTGTTAGGTGTGCAAGCATGATTCACAAGATATACCGAGATTTCAAATAAGAATCCGTAGCGTTAAAAACATTCTGCCCTGCTGTGGCCTTTTTGTTCTTTGCAACAGAAGAATTGCTCTATTATTTTTTTGTAGTAAAAAAATGATTGAAAATTAAGAACTGGCATTTTCTGAGGGGTGCTTCAAGTCTAAAAATGTTGAGAACTACTGGAATAGAGGATTTCTTCTAGCCCTAAAAGCTTATTAGTCTACTTACATATGGTTACAGTACAATTTTGTGAGACATGCAGGGTCTATCCAAATCCCACTAATATCAAAGGGAGCAGGAGTGGATCCATGGGGGGTGCAGTTGCACCCCACTTTGATTTCTGCTCCATCTGAACTCCAAAACCAACTGCCTGGGAGGAACTTCAGTATTTCTCTTCAGGCAGTGTTGAAAGAATCAGTTAACCTCATGTCTCATTATCATCTCCCTAATTTCTGCTAATCCCTATCCGCCCTCGATCCTTCTAATGGTCTTGATGTTCCACTATTCAAACTATCTTTTCTTCTTCTATTTTGATGTCTGTTAGCCATCTCTGGTAATCTCTCTCTGCTATTTCACAGCCTTGAAAACTGTTTTGGCTGTAGCTAAAAACTTTAACTCAGGTGTGGTAATATTACCTTAACATGACTGACAGTGAAGTATTGGAGGCACTGTCAAAATGCTCAAGAGGGCTAGATTTTGTTTTATGAATCTGAATAAGAGACATACATTTACCTATATTGAATATGGGACTAATCACACAATATCTTTCTGACTTTTTGATACTTTTTTGCCTAGTTTGTGTTTTTTTAAACTTAATATATTAATCTAGCAAATTAGCATGCATTCCACTAATTATATTTGTTTTTAAACTGAGTAATATAGTGCTAGCTCCCTAGCATATTAGTAAACCTTCTAGTTTCTCTTTAAGTGGAGAAAAATGTATTGCATTATATGTGATGATATGCCACACCATCTGCATCCTTTTTTCAAAATCCTTGATCTGACCATGAATGGGAGCTTTCTATTGATGCCAGCCAGGATGAATCAATGCCGTACTACAAGATGCTGTGACCTGTAAAGTACTGACTGCCCTCAGCTCCCATTGGAATTGATGGGACGCAATACTTCACAGGATTATTAGAGCACCTAAACAACTGATTTTGTTGGTCTCTTTGGTGGATGTGTAAGAGATGCTCTACTGCATATTTCTGGTGCAACTGATGCTACTTTTCATAAGAAATCTAGGCATGGAATACATTTTGAGAGCTAAAGTAGGCAGGACTTTATCAAGGACAAGGCCCTGAGTTGTTATACTGCTCCCTTGTGAGATGATTTCTGATTAGCTTCCTGAAATCCAGGTTTCATAAGGAGTTCCTCTGCCTCACAAGCTGACCTAACACAACTGAATGTGGAGAAATGGCCCGGTTCAGAAGTGCCGTGTAAATTTTCCGTTACTAAGGATGGATGTTTCTAAGGCTGTTTCCTATAGGAGCTTACAGACAAATAAGGAAACATCAGAATTAGTGGATCCAGCCAGTGATCCATAATTCTTTTTCTAAGGGTGTCTACTACCAGATGCTTCAGAGGAAGAGCATGGATATTGTGAAATAGCCTCATCTGAGGAAATATTTCTACCTGACACTCCTCAGCTAACAATTGCCTTGCAGCTTGAAGAATGAAAGTACTGTATATGCAGTTAACAACTAACCACTGATGTTCTTGTTACAGGTAGCGTAGCAGGGGATCATCCCAGAACATGCTGCCCCATGGCACAGCAGAGGCTCTCAGCCTTGGATGAGCCTTTGATTTGTATTATTCAAAAGTAACAGTGCCCAATTTATTTTCTCTATATACTTCATGCATATGCTTTTATCATCCTCCTTTTGCTAAACTATCCATTCTCATTCTAAAAAAATCTTGTGATATCTTTTACTGGACCTACCTTATAGTTGGGAAGAGCTATTGGACAAGCTTTGGATCATTTGAGGAAAGGCATTTGATGCTGAAAGCTTGTCCAACAGCTCTCCAAACGAAGCAGTTGGCCCAATGAAAGATTTTACAGAAAGACCCTGCCTCTTGCCTCTCAACATTTGACAATACTCCAACCTGTAATAAAAATCTTTGTATGTTACTATTAATTTCCACCACACATTTCCACCTCCCTCTTCCTCCCTCTCCTCCATTCCTTGGTTTTGCCTTTTTGAATAAGCCAATTAGAACTAAATATGGTATTTGAGATGGAATCATAACATTGAGATACATATGTAACAGCTTCAGTATTATTTCTCAATTTGGATATATGCTTTATTGAATTTTTCACAGACACCAGTGGGGAAAGAGCCATTCCATTCTGTCAGGATGAGTCTGAGGCCCCCCCTCTTACACATTACAGGTATCACGCAATTAGCGGTTTAGTTGCACAATTACCCCTAGGCAACCCAGCTACACTCCAACCAGCTATAAATATGTACTAACTTTCTAGCTGGTTGCTATTGAGATTTAATTTTCAGGTGTGTACCACAGCTGAGCCCCAGAAGCCTTCAACTCTGAGTCCCAGCAGCTCCCCAGACCCAGAGTCCCACAGCTGTGTATGCTGGGTCCTAGGAGCATGCTTCCCAGTGGCGGGCAGCCTTGGGATACTTCTAGTTTCCCAGCCTTGAAAGTGCATGAAAACCCCGGGGCTGGGAGATCGCAGTAGCCATGATCACCCAGCCCTGGGGGTTTCAGGCACCCCCAGGGCTGAAAGATCAAAGCAGCTGCATCTTCCAGCTGCAGGGGTGCACGGAACACCTCCATGGCTGGGAGCTCCTCAACTGAAGGAGCTCTCAGCTGTAGGACCTTGGTTCCTCCTACTGATGCAGAGAAAGTCCAATTGGGCTCCTCTGCACTGAAAATAAGGTGTAATGGGATCTAATGTGCCATCCCACAATCACGCCTCTTACCATGCATGTGTGGCACGGCAGGAGGCGTAACTGTGTGGCTCATGGATTAGATCCCATCGTGCCTTTACCTGCATGTATAGAGGGGCCCTAAGAGCTGGTCATTATCCAAATTGTGCATCAAAGTAAACCTCAAAAAATTTGCACCAAGGCAGTAAAATAAAAAGGGCGAGACCATGTTTAGATATTCTAATGGAAATGTGAGTATAAAGCAGATCAAAGCAGCAAAAGTTAGCCCAGGAGGAGATGTTAGAACTCCCACACCTGGCATTTTGAAATGTAGTTTTCTTTACTGCTGTATTTTAGGAGTATGAATTTGAAAATAATGCAGAAACTTGCCTCTCTCTACCTTAAACAAGTTCCGAGTTTCCTGGCAGGAAAATCAATTATACCCTGATAAAATGTATTTTGAACATTAGTTAAGAAAGAGAAAGGTGCAATATGGTGGCACATTTAAATAAACAGCTTGTACAAGGCAATAAAATATTTTATTATTAATTAGGGATAACCAAACAATTGTTAACCTTTTACACTCTAATGTAACCATATGTATACAGACAAACTGAGATAGACATTTTATAGATCATGTACATTCATTAGTAACACACATTTCCATTAAGTTAAAAAAATAGAAACCCTACTTAAACAAAACAAAAAGCATAAATCAACCTAATACCCCTAAAGCATAAATCAACCTGATACCCCTCTCCACACTGACAAAGGAGCAAAAAGGTTAGTGTTACCAAGTTGAATATAAGGTGCTTCAAGGCAAACTCACTCATAAATCAATACAAAAGCAAGCAAGTATTATGATTAAATGACTCTCTCAAAACACACATTAACACATTTATTTTGCTACAATGTAAAGGCATAGCACACAAAAGCCATTAAATTCCATTTAATTATGAAATGCAGCTTTTTGTGAGTTGGTCCTTTTACACTTTGCTGGATACTTAAATTTCAGTCCCCAAGAATGGAAAGAAAAAAAGCATGTGTGTACTCGAGCTATTTTGCATACAAAACAAAGATAAATTACATTCTTCAGCACAGAAGCAGGATTCCTTAAAAATCATGCACCATACTTTTTGGTTTAGCTTATTTAGTTTACTATTTCCATCCATGCAGAAACAAATTACTAATAATGTACCAGAGAGGGCTCTCACCACAAGTTTTAAATGCTACACTGACTAGATGACCGTCAAAAGATGAAAAAAGCAAAGTTCATACAAAATGTTGTTACTGAAACCTTATTCAGCTAATCATTCTTAAACCCATCAAGGTGCTACTGATTTCACAATAGAAACTTTTATTATACATTGCTACACAAGTGATTCAGAAATGTCAAAATGTGTACAGAACTAAGAGGAATATGAATGATAAAACCAAGCTGTTAAACAATAGCTGTAAAACTGAAAACTTGGGATGGTAACAAAAATGTCTGGATTAAAGACTCAAACACAATATACCACAATAAAAATATTACATCTCATGAAAGTCGCAAATGTTCATTGGAGACTACAATTCAAGTAGGCAGGAAACTGAAATGTCCTTTCTAAACATAAGCAAAATAATTCAGATGTTAAATACCACTAATCACCATTCCTTTTTGCCAATAATACAAAAATAGACTGAAACTACAGTGTCACATAGCTGAAGCAATTTTTTTCAAATAAGGGAGGGAAAGCTACAGGAATTGCCCTCTATAAGTGTAAAATATAGGCAGAAACTTCTAGCATCTAACATATTACAATCTACTATAGCTATTTTAAAAAATAAATAAACCCTCCATACATTTTCTTTGGCAGGTAATGTTTAAAGACATCATGGGCAAAATTCAGCAAGTAAAGATGAGGTAAAGATGAAGTAAAGACAGGGTCGTCCCCTTCATACAATCTGAGGAATAGAAAGATTTGCCAACAATCTCAATCCTTCACATTATAACTTGGTTTGCAAACGAAACTCGGAACTCCTGAAGCAGAGTCAAAGTCCCATCTAAGCCTCTAAATCGTGGCAGTCACCTTGTATTAATTTGATACGGATTAGTGGAATAATACATTGGATAATCCTGCTGGTGTAGATGCGTCATACTGACAATAAATTAATAGTTCCTACATTGATATTAACTTCAGGTGAAATTAGAAAGGCACTTGTCTCTCACAGAAAGTACTTTGGGCTCAAATTAGTTTAAAAAATAATTTACTTTAATTAATAACTGAGATGGGTTAACACTTGTTAAAATGTTGCAAACTTCTGTGAATCTGTGAAATAATCTTTTTAAGTTTGATTTACAAGTGACAGGTCTGTAAAGGAGTTATTCAGATGAGGGCTATACTTAAACATATTTTGATCCATTAAGGCCATTTAATGCAGCTGTCTGTGCACCACCAAACATTTGCTACAGTGGAAACATGATTTGTGCTGGCTAATTAGTTCCCATGGCCAGAAGAAAAGGGTGCTGCAGAAAGCAGCATAATCAGCTTTATTTAAACAGCTGAAGAACCAAACCAATAACTGGTGAATTAAGAGAAGAGACATTATGCTACAAGTCTTTTGAGTGTTAGCATCTGAAGATACATTTGACCAGTATGAGATCTGTAACTTAGGTATAAAAGCACAGACAACATTGTAACTACCTAGTTTTACAAGGTTAAATCAGATGCATCCACAAGAAATAGTAAAAGTGGTTTCCATGCTCATAGACTGTTGAGAAGATTCATGACATCCACCCTCAAGAACAGGGTTAGAAAGGATCTAAATGGCACCTGCACAAGATCCAGTCCAGGCTTTATGGATGCCAGTATAAAACCCTATAGATTTCACATTTCTCCACTCAGCGCCTGCTATAATTTTTTTCTGTTCCTTAAAGTATCATAATTACTTTAAAACAAAATGAGAACAGGAACTTTTCCCTAGGTCCATCCATTTTCTTATAGTACCAACCAGCTGGACATTATGTATGTAAATGTTAATTTGCAAGCTGTCTTGTAAAACTGTTATGAAATGACACCAAACACAGTAGAATGAAATAGCTGGAATAAAATCAAGCACAAAGGAAAAACCAACATTTTTTTTTTTTTTGCATTTAATCCTTCTGATTGGAACAGCACATTAAAAGCATGTCCATGCTGCTATACAGTTGCTAGATCTAATCTTGAATTCGGTCAACAGTTTTAGTTCCCTGTCTTCTTTTTTCCCAGTAATTTACTTTAAGGAAGCCCCTGCCTCTTTGAGAAGTCTGCACCCCTAAATTTTGTATTATGTTTCTTTAAAAAAAAAAAAAACTTGGCCCAACATAAGACACTCTGATCATCACTCAGCAACTCAAGAAATCATCATCTACATACTGCAGTGATAAAAACTGAATGGTTAAGGGTAGGCGGACAGTTGCCATGGCAAACGAGTGAAAGCGTGGGATAGCCGTCAAGCCAACTATTTATGCCGTCTCTGTAACTTGAGCAAATATTAAAACAACACAAATTTTAATTATCTGCTGCTCATGGGACTATCAGTTTATATAAAGTGCAAAAAAAGAGAAAGCAATATCTCACAGGGACCACAGCTGTTTCAGTACTCCCACTCATCTGTTTTCATGTCTAGATAGTAAAGAGTATTCTGGGCAAGCTTTACTGCCTGCTTTCTGGCAGCCTTACAGCGTTCATCTCCTTGAGGGTCAACAGCATCAAGGGCTAACAGCTGCTTCGTGAGAAGCTCTTCCAGTCTCATGTAGTTCTTATCAGCTCGGTTTCCATCAAATG
>NW_005841891.1:2138994-2140279 GCF_000455745.1 Alligator sinensis
AGAGACTTCCAAGCACGCTCCAGACTGCTTTGTGGGAGTGATGTTCAGCATTAACTTGATCACTGTGCATTCGCCTTTTTTCTAATGCTTCTTTTAAATCAATGTATGTTATAAGAGTTTGCACTTCAATCACTGCTCTTCTCCTGGCTTCTCTGATACATGGATTCTTTCCTGGACTCACTTCATCCAAGCACGTGATTAATCCTTGCAGTTCTGCCTTAGATCCCAAATACAAGTCAGAAGCATTTTCCACTCTTAAAAGTACAGAATGAACTTCTTTCATTTTTTTGCGGATCTCTTCTATTTTCAGAATGGACTGATTTTGGGCCAAGTCATAAGCTGAAGTTGTGTCAGCTTCCTCTTCCAAATCCAGGTATTTCTGTAACTTATTGATCTCTTCCACCACTTCCTTCCTGTAATTTCTTATTTCTACATGGCCACAAACATCCAAAGCATCCAGATCAGCCATCAAGCCGGTAAGCACGCATGCTAAGTGCCTGCAGGTTTCGTTATTATTTACTCCCATGAGGAGCGCAATAAGCGTCCCTCTAGCTTTGTTCACGTCGCACAGGACAGAGTTAATTTTAGAAATGGAGGGATGCACGTTGTCGGACAGCGGCAGGGAAGGCTGCTGCTTGACGCAGCTTTCTATGATCTCCTGAACCATACACACTTTTGTCACCGTGCGGTACCTCGCTTTCCGCAAGGAGACTTTCCCTCCGGTTTTCACCTGAGTGAGTCTCAGGATGATGTCCTGAAGACCCTCTTCGAACTCGTCGCTGATGCAGTTGGCACCTTTGTAGAAAGGGGTGATTTCCCGTTCCACGAGGGACTGCGCCTCCTTGTAGATGGCCTCGATCTCCAGCCTGTGCGGGTGGTTGGCATTTTGCTCCAGCTCCTTCAGCAGCCTCTCTGTTTCCTGGGCCGCCCGGTTGCGGGCTTGCTGGACGTCCCCTCGGCCCTCCGTGTCCACAGAATCGATCTCAAACAGCTGCCTGGTCAGGGCCCGCTCCAGCTTCTTGTACTCCCGGTCGGCAGACAAGCCGCTGAAGGCTGCCACCTGCTGCTCCAGGTCCTTGACTTCCTTCTGGATCTCCTGGAGCCGTCTGATGGCAGGGTGTTGGTTACCCATATCCATGCTCTTCCCTCATCCGGCTCCACGTGAACTGAGAGAGACAGAGCGACACACGGGGCTTGGCACCAGTTCGACAGGCTGCCCTCCCTCTCGCCCCACACCATCGTGGGCCTGGGCTGGGGATCCGACCTCCGCCACCCCCAGCTCCTG
>NW_005841891.1:2140755-2173558 GCF_000455745.1 Alligator sinensis
TGGCCGTTGGCCCCGCCCTACCGTAATGGGCGGTAACGCTGTCGCAGGCCCCGCCCTACCGTAATTGACGGCCTGTGCGACACGGGTCTCTCCTGGCTGGGCCGTGCTGGAGCGGGTTTGGGCTGGCCCTCCTGACGGGCCGTCCAGCCCGAGCGCTTCATAAGCACCCCGGGCTACGAGCTCCCCCACAACTTACCGATTGAACGAACTGGGATTGGCTCTGGAGGTGGACGCTGTCATGCCACACTCGTAGGTTCTCCGGTCGGAGGGCCCCGAGCAGATCATCAAGTCCGCCCCCTGCCCTGGGCAGCAATGAGTGCTGGGATCGTAACACCCCAGCCAGATATCTGTCTGTGCAGCTTGCTCTTGAAGACCGGTGGGGTAGGGGAGAGCGCCGCCACCTCCCTGGGGAGCCCCTTCCAGAGCCTGGCAGCCCTCACCGGGAAGCGATGCCTCCTGATATCAACCCTGACCCTGCTCTCAATCAGTTGGCGGCCAGTTTGTTTCTGTTGTGCCTTTCCCGTGGGCAGCTCGGCGTGCTTGAGGGAGCTGCGAACGCCCCCGGCAGGGACAAACTCGCTTGTTCGCACTTGGGGAAAATGGCAACGTTGGATTGATGCTGAGGCTGTGACAGGCCAGGACTCGTGCAAGAGGCGAGGGTTTCTTAGGGTGGTATCTCTTACTGGACCAGCCGCCGAGCTGGGATAGAATTAGACAAGCATTTGAACGCAAGGCCGCCCTCGTCAGGTCTGAGCTTTCAAAAGCTTGTCTGACTCTGTCGCCGCTATGTGGTTGCTCCAAAAAAAGATATCACGCTAAGAAATCCCTGCCTGTCACACAGTTTGGGAAACTAAACCTCAAAAAAGTAATTATTTTCCCAAACCAAGCAATGAGTCATTAACAAGGTGTGCTAGAAATCGGGTGTTTTCCCTGCTCCAGCTTTGACAGCTCCCTGGGGAGTCTTTGCTTGCTATTATTGGACATGCAGAAGCAAAGAATAAATAGAAAATAATACCACAAAAGTTTTTTAAGGTGGAAGGCGGGGCCGGGTGGCCCTCTAGAGACTAACTGGTTCTGAGAAGCATGAGCTTTCATAACCTACAGCCTGCTTCATCAGGCTGGATACATGGACTCGCAGAAATAAAGGGTATTTAGTAGAAGGGAATTTAAATACAATGGAAGGGGACACTGCAGTCACTCGTATTGCTATCAGATAACGGGACAAAATGTCAAGTGAAACAGTCATTTGTTGTGTATGTGATCCATGTTTGTTGTATGACTCAGAGGTCACTTGTGCATCTGTCATGTTGCCAAGCATAAAAGTGAATCATGAATTACTGTAGAAAATTTAAATCGGATTAAACCAAACTCGCATTCTTTTTTCAAATATTCAGTTACATGTTTTGAAGTTATACTCAGCTGTGTGAAGTGTTATGATATTTTTCTGTGAACTTATGTACAAAACCTAAATAATTCAAAATGCTTGTTATTCCTTTTTCTTTTTCCCTGAGGTTTCAAGCTTCTGCCCTCCGGCACATTCTTGTAATGATTGGATCGGCCCTCCTGACAGATATTCAAACCTCCGGCCAATAATATTTTATGTTCCTAAAAACGAATCATCGCTGGAACAAAGACTTAGGGAATTTAGACAAGAAACTCAAATGTGGAATCAACAATTCTGGGCAAACCAGAATGTGTCATTCCAGCAGGTGAGCATGTAGATGAGGTACTAAGCCACTTGGTGGTGCTGAGTTTCTTTAAGAGCTTGCGGTGTTAGTAACTGATAGATGAATGGAATTATGTTTCTTAAGTGGAAGATTTTCACAGCTGCACTGCAGAGTGACCTTGAAGCATGATTGTTCTTTATTATATAACTCCTCAAAATAGTTGAGGTAATGCAAAGTATTTGTCTTCAAAAATATTATTATGTCTCTGCAGTTCTTTATCCTGTGCTTTTAAATTTGATTCTGTAGCTGATTCAGCCTGAGTAATGTCAAAGAAAACCAGTTTCTAATGCGTCTGTTTTTGTCAGTTTCTGTTTTTGCTATTATATTGTCTTCTCAATACTGAAGAGCACATTTAAAGATCAACTACATAGTTAACCAGTGTATGTCTAGCTGCTGTTTAATGCAGTATAAAAATATTCTCCCTTTTTTCTGGCTTTTTATTTAACAGATATCAGGGTATGATTGCCCTCTTTTATCCTGGAGCACCTGGCATTCAAGCTGGTTATTGAAACCCGAGCTGCAACCCTGATAACTCCACGATGAGTGGGAGCATAGATGCAGTTATAGAGGGAAAATAAGCAAGAGCTTTTCTGTCCCGATATATCTTCCTGACCATGACTTTGGGCAGGTCATTTTCACTCCTAGTCTCTCTCAGGTTTTTTTTATATGGTTGCACACTGGGGAGGAGATACTGAATTTTAGGTTGAGGGAGCAACAGCAGCTTAACTATTAACCCCCAGCTTTGATGACCTTTTCCAAGGTTCTCCAGAAAGTGATAAAGTTCTCTAAAGAAGAGAAAAGTTTGCTTCCTTTAAATGTCAAAAGAAAATTTTGGGGGTTCCTTTCTTTTTTTAGTTTTAAAACTTTTTTTTTGGCTGTTTAAGTAGCTTTGAATTAATTTAAAGGGGAAGCTACGTGTATTATTTGGACTCAACTTTGTGTATAAAGCAACAAGACCTAATTTGATAAATTGCCTTATTTAAAACTTACAATGTAAGGTCCTGATCCTGTGAACTTGCGCACGTATATAACTTAACTCACACAAACAAATCACATTTATTTCTGTGGGATTCTGTATATAAATAAACTCATACACACATGTAACGGTGTGCAGGATCAGGGCTCAGTGACTGTTTCCTTAAGAGGATCAAATTAACTTATTATTGGATTAAGCAACAAACACTGTTGTCATTACCAGGTTTAGTAAGGTCTAGAAATGGTCCTTTTACATGTTCTTGAAACTTGCTCAGTAAGCTGGTAGGTGGTATAGGTTGGCTAACTTCAAAGACTAAGTGTGTTAATGTGTGGAAACATGTGTTTTAGGGAAAAGAAGAATTCATTTATTCAAGACTGAAAGCTAAAGGTCTGCAAACAAGAGATGAAACAGGTCAGTGAGGCTGTTGTATGCAGTTTAGTGTGTCTTCTGTTTTACCTTTGGGTTTTGCTAATTTCAATTCCCCAGAAAGCTCAAGAGCAGTGGTCACCAACCAATGGATCTCAATCCACCAGTAGATCTCAGAACCTCTTGCAGTAGATCTCGGAGCCTCTTGGAGTCAATCTGAGGCTGGGGTGGAGGGGTGAGTGCCTGCATGTGTGCACCCCAGCCCAGCGGGTCGGTCTGTGGGGGAGGGAAGGGGTGGGGGCTAGATCAAGGCCTCTGCGGTGAGGGACAGTGCCACGGAGGCAGGAGCAGGGGTAAATTGAGTGGTGCCCTGGCCAGGTGAGACTTACCTGCTGGGGAGGCACATCCCCAAATATTTTTTTTTCTCCCTCTGCCTTGATTTGCCCCACTCCTCCTTTCTTCCCCATGGACTTACCTTCTGGGGGTGGGGGCAGTGGCGGTGCACAGTAGATCTTGGGTTCTTTTTTAAATGCCAAAAGTGATCTTCTACATAAAAAGTTTGGAGACCAGTGCTCAAAAGCAAATCCAGCCACCTCTGTGGCTGCAGGGGGATGCTGAGCATCTAGGAGCTCTGGCAGCCTGAGATCTCTGTTCCCAGGAAGGGAATCCATAATTACTTGGTAGTCCAAGTTAAAGCAACCCTTCTCCCCCTCACACATACTCACTCCAATGAAGTAGTGGAGCTGAGTGTTGGAGAGAGTTTGCTCCTGAACACACATTATGCTGGGGCTGCTAGCCTCACAAATCTGGGCTGTCTGTGGTAAGAGAGGGGCTGGTTTACCTGTGCTGCCCATGTGGCTGGGAAGGCAGCTAGGCTGTCCAGGCATGTGACCTGGGGGTCTACAGCCCATGCAGCGTGTGCCCCCCCCCCGCACTATCCAAAAATTGGACAGCTCTGGCTTATACATACAACATGCTTCCTTGACGAAGAGGGAGTCAACTTCTGAGGAAGGAACAGCTATTTCCCAAGTTTACTTGCCTGAACCCAGTTTCTGGAAAATGGTTGCATGTCTGTTTAATGAGATGGAACTAAAAATAAGATACTAATACAGGGGATCTGTAGAGCATGGTACTGAGCATGCCTGAAAAGAATCATTTGATAGATTGTATTGTCAGAGGAGGCCATGAAAGCATCTAGTCTGACCTGTGTTTTACAGATCATTACATTTCTCCTACTTATTCTTGTTTTTAATTCAGTATCTTGTTTGTTTGATTAATTAGATAAATTAGACTAATTAGATAAATTGAATTTCTGTCATGTTTTTTAAAATACCAGAATTTAAACTTATATCACAGTGTTAGTTTTCACTTTTTTTATTGTTTTATTTAGATTACAGAAATAACAGAAATAATAAATTTGTATATTTCCTGGAACTCATCAACTAGTAGAGATGCACTTTGTACAAGTGCTGGAGCAAACATTTTCCCATACAGTAATTTAAGAACAATGAAGAAGAGAACTGAAGCTTAAATGAATGCTTGTCTGTCCACAATTTACTTGTTTGGGAGTTTCTATTAATGTAACAGGTTACTTAAATACATTAATCATTTATACATCAGGCATTCTTTTCACCCAAATGCAAGAGAGTCTGCTCAACTGCTATCGGAATCAAGAAGTAAATCGAGAAAAAACAAAAAGAAATCTTGTAAACAATGATGTAACCTTCAAATTGTCTCGCTCTATATTACTCTCATGACACCTTAATCCCCTGCAGTATTTCAGAGCTGTGAATGCTATCATAATAATGACTAAGAATAATACTTAACGTTCCAAGTTTTTTAAGTGGCTTAAAAAAAGGTGTTATTTAAGTGCTCAAGTTTGAGTGAATGATACACAGGAATCCTGCCTCACTGTAAGTACATGAGTTTTCCCTGAAAACACTTGCTTAGATGCCTAAAATGCTGTTGCTGTGCATGCCCATGGTTAGCACATTCATGTGATTGCAGCTGCTCAGTGCCTTTCATGCACTTAGGCATGGGGACCAGTCCAGTAATTATGCTCGGAGCATACCTCACACATGCCAGTGACAATGACTTGAGCAACAAAGCATACAGCTATGACTATTTACATTAAAAAATAACAGCAAAAAGAGGAAGTAGCGGTGCCAGCACTGAGAGGGTTGAAAATGTCTTCACCCCAGTCTAGCCTACAGTGTGATTAGGGTGCTGTCCTGGTAGGTTGGAAGAATGGAAATGAATTGTCTCTGGCTGAGGATAGTTCAGATTACAGATCAACTCCTGAGGTGGAAATTATCTTTTAACTAAAAAACTCTCAAGGGGTGCCTTAAGGTCCTTTTGGGGTGCTGCATGATGTTGGCACTATTAGGTGTGCAAACGTGTTTCACAAGATAAACTCAGAGAGAAATTTCAAATAGAAATTCTTAGTGTTCAGAACATTCAGACTTATTGTGATCTTTTTGAGTGCTTTACAACAGGTGAATTGCTCTATTGTGTAAAAGGTTGGGACTGACTTCATTACTCCTCTGTGTCTTAGAAGAATGCATGAGCTATTAAGTCTTTCATAGAGTAGGAAATACAAAAACAGAAATTGCTATAGTTAGACTGTAGTTTAACCTTTGGCTTCAGAGTTATTATCGTTGTGCCTACAGGTCACAGGGCCAACTGTGCTAGGCACTGTGCAGAGACAAAGGGTGAGAGATGTAAAAGTGAGTTGCAAAAAACTCAGTGACTCAAGGTCACACAGGAATTTGAGTGGCAGCACAGTAACTGAACATAGGTCCCTTCAAGTCCAATCCAGTGTGTTAACAATTTTATATTTAAATGTACTTTCAGGTCGCAAAATAACACTGAATGCAGAAGAAATGGCTGACTTTTACAAGGAGTTTTTAAGTAAAAATTTTAAAAAGCATATGTGTTATAACAGGTATGTTGAATGCTACATCTTATCAGCTACTTTGAAGGGACACTATCAACCTAAAGTATTCTTCGGTCTGAAATGTTTCTCCTGCTATTGTTACAAATAACAACTATGATGAAGATTACTGATAAAGGCTAGAAAAGATGCATACATTCTCTTTTTTTCCACCGTTATTTACTTTGCATTTAACAACTGTTTATGGATAATCCCTTTGAGTACTTCTTTTATGGTTAAATGCAGCATCCCTGAATCACTGTTAGTCTTGCTACAGACTTCAATAGGAGCTGGGACACGTGTTCAGCTAGTTAGTTTCCTCTTTTATTATGTGGGTATTTCATACAGTAACATGGAAGGGGGAAAGTCAACATAGGTAAACATGAAATTAAATCCATTTAAATTATATTTCAGTAATGAGATTTTATTTAGCCACGTACCTTTTCAATAAATTGAATAAGGCAGTAATTTAAAAAGTCATGTCAGTTGCATTATTTTTGGTATCGCAATGTTGCCCGTAACCTTGAGGAGGTGAAACTGATTGGTACTGTTTTGTTGGGGGTGTGAGAAGTTGTGTGAGTTTTTTCCTTTTGCTGGCTGTGACTGCGAAGCTTCAGGTGCTGAATTGATTCAGAGGTGCTGAATTGATTCTGTCTACCCCTCCTCTGACCCTGTGCCATTTGTTGAGGACGTGTATTGCTCTTTGACGCAGAGCGCCACACCCCTGCCTTTCCTCCCCGTTCTATCTGCCTGTACAGTCTGTAGCCCCTAATGTTTACCGCCTAATTGTTCATTAGAAGCTTGTAAAGTAATAGTTATAGTAACATGAATCTCTTTGATTCCAATAACTCTTCAACACAACCCAAAGAAATAGACTCCACAACATGGGTGAGAAAAGGTGCCGAGATGCTCCATCAGGTGCAATATTGAATTAAGTTCACAGTAGGCCTGTGCAAAGCAGATAGTATTCACTTCGGATCTGAATTCAGCCGATTCAGGGGACAGTGATTCAATTCGGTGATTTGATGGACGATCCCAACTGTCCCACACTGCATGGGGGCCTCTGCACAAGCCCCCCTGCCCAACCCCCATCCAAGCCCTCCCATGGCTGTCCCGCCTGCCCCAGCTCTGGCCCTATAAGAAAAAAAAACAAAAAGCCCCCCAGACTCGCTGGCTCTTGCCCAGCATGGGGTGATCCCTGCTGCCCCGCATTGCCCCATGCTGCATGGGGAGCTCTGCACAAGGCCCCCAAAGCCCCAAGGCCACTGCAGGAATTGGCAAGTCCAGGGGGTTTTGGGGGTTTGTTTTTTTTCTTAAAGGGCTGGAGCTGTGGTGAATGGGGCAGCCATAAGGAGGCTGGGGGAAGTAAGGCGGGAGGGGGGTCAGGGGGCTCATAGCAGGACCCCCCATGCAGTGTGGGGCAGTGGGGATTCTCCCGCTGCCAGGTAGCACCCAGTGAGTGGGGGCTTTTTTTTTTTTTTTTTTAAAGCACCGGGATCTGGGGGGGATGGGGCAGCCATGGGTGGGGACTGGGGGAGCAAGTAGGGGATGGGGCCTGGCAGGGGTCCCCCCATGGTCCCCTCCCCTCCTGCTCCCTACTTACCAGCTCCAAGTCCAGCTCCAGCACCCTGCTGCAGCAGGTGGGGACTGCACAAATCATTGAAGCTCTCCAAATCTTTTCCGAACGGATTCGGAGAGCTTCAGATTGATTCAGACCTTTTTATTGGTCTGCTGATTTGATTCGGATTTGGAGATTCGGCCAGCAAATCGGGCCGAATCTCCTCTGAATCGATTCAGCACCTGAAGCTTCGCACAGTCACAGCCAGCAAAAGGAAAGCTAGTTTACAGCCAGCAAAAGGAAAACTCACACAACTTCTCATACCCCCAACAAAACAGTACCAATCAGTTTCACCTCCTCAAGGTTATGGGCAACATTGCAATACCTAAAATAATGCAACTGACATGACTTTTTAAATTACTGCCTTATTCAATTTATTGAAAAGGTACGTGGCTAAATAAAATTTCATTACTGAAATATAATTTAAATGGGTTTAATTTCATGTTTACCTATGGGTAAGAATACATGGGGGTTGTGGGGAAAGGGACTTAACGGTGGGTGTCTACTACAGACTACCCAACCAGTGGGAGGAGCTGAACCAGGAATTCTCAGGTCAGCTCGTGGAGGCAGTTAAGTCAAGGGATGTGGTCATCATGGGTGACCTAAACTACCCAGACATCTGCTGAGAGGAGCAGTCAGTCAGGTCTGACCGCTCATGTAGGTTCCTAGCCGAGATACACGACTTCCACCTAACCCAGGAAGTGCACAGTCCCACTAGGGGAAATGCCTTGCTTTATCAGCAATTTGGATGAGGGTAAAAAGCACCTTGTTCAGATTCATAGATGACACTAAGATATGGGGAGAGGTGGGCACAATAGAAGGGAGGGACAGGCTACAGCTAGATCTGGACAGGTTACAAGGGTAGGTGGATGAGAATAGGATGGGGTTCAATAGTGACAAGTGCAGGGTACTGCACCTAGGGAGAAAGAACTAGCAGTATATTTATAGGCTGGGGAACTCCCTTCTCATCAGCACAGAGGCAGAAAGGGATCTTGGAGTCATTATTGATTCCAAGATGAACATGGGCTGCCAATGTGAGGATGCGGTCAGGAAGGCTAATCGCACCTTGTCATGCATCCACAGATGCAGCACGAACAGGTCCAAGGAGGTGATCCTCCCCCTCTATGCAACATTGGTCAGGCTGTAGTTGGAGTACTGCGCCCAGTTCTGGGCACTGCACTTCAGAGGGATGTGAACAGCATTGAGAGGGTCCAGAGTTGGGCCACTCGCATGATCAGGGGACAGCAGGCAGAAGAGAGGCTATGGGACCTGAACCTGTTCAGCCTCCGCAAGAGAAGGCTGAGAGGAGACATGGTGGCCGTCTGTAAACTTACTAGAGGGGACCTGCGGGGAACGAGGGAGTCCCTGTTCCCATGAGCACTACCAGGAGTAACTAGGAATAACAGCCACAAATTGATTGAGAGATCAGGCCAGACATCAGGAAGCATTACTTCACAGTCAGGGCAGCTAGGATCTGGAACCAATTTTCAAGGGAAGTGGTGCTCACTTCTACCCTGGGGGTCTTCAAAAGGAGGCTAGATAATCACCTAGCTAGGGTCATTTGACCTAGCATTTTTTCGGGGGTTGGACTTGATGATCTGGTCATGACCCTTCCAACCATGAAACTAATTTTTCATATTACACATTTACAGTAAATTGAAGTTTGTAGAGAAACTTTTCCCTGTATTTACAGTAACAATTGCATTAAACTTAGCAGTTAGTCAGTCACAGAAAACACCACAGAAACATCATCAAAACACAGGCATTAAAAAAAAATGTTATTAATTTTTAATAAGATGGTAACAAACATAGCAAACATTATATTAACTGATGGTTGAGAAGGCAGACTGCTACACACTAACTGCCCATGGGAAGGTTTAGTGGGGTGAACTGTGGCTGGTATCCATCCACCTGGTAAAGAGCATTCAGAATCTGTTCCCGGATGGGGCCCTGCTTGTTATTACCCTGCCATCAGTTCATCTGCTGAAGTTACATCATTTTAATTAACAAGTGTAATTATACAGTCTTGGAAACAATGGCATGCATTGTAGGTATTGTGGCTTCCAGGAGCCTCGCTTGTAGAATCTGGTATTTATGCGTTCAACTCAGTGTTCTCTCACAGCCTTGCCAGCTGGATTCAAAGTTGTGACTGTCATAGTATTGAAATTTGAACTCTACAGTGCTATTTAGTGTAGTATGACTGCGCACTGGTTCATGAATATGTATTTGGGAATATTTATACTGGAAACTGTCTAATTCTGAAAACTGGAGTAGGATTGTTAGCTTTCAATAAACAGGAAAAAAGGCAAAGTTTTATATGCATAATTCTGGAAACAAGAGGAGAAGGAAGTAATTCCTTTATTAATTAAGTTGATTTCATATTATGTTTTTGTGTGTAATGTAAGGCTAATTAAGAGCCTTCTCTTAGATTGGGCCCTTATTGTAGAGCTAATAGCACTGGCTTGTGCCAGGCATGTGCGTATAAGCTTTCCCACAGAGTTCTGCCAAAAGACCACAATCCTGATCTTTAACACCCCCTGGCATTCCAGTTCTAAGTCTTTTTTTTAACATATCCTGTTAATTGTGCAACATTTTGTGACATGGACAAAGAGCCATTGGGAATAAGAAGGAAATGACACAATTTATTTTTAATTTGTAACAAGGGCAAGGATTTGAGACAAGCTCTCTAGAAATGAAAGACTGGGATGGGTCATTGTACATAGACCTTGACTCAGTTCTAAAAGCCATGCTTCAAAAGCCCATCTAAACAAAAAGTTAGTATGTAACACAAACTTTGAAAATATGGTAGCTATAGTCCTAACCAAATATATATACTGATTTGGGAACTGCGCATTTACTACATGAATCATAGATTCATAGATTGTAGAGTCGGAAGGGACCACAATGGATCATCGTGTCTGACCCCCTGCCCCTGGCAGGAAAGAGGACCGAGGTCAGATGACTCCAGCCAGGTGACTGTCTAGCCTCTTGAAGACCTCCAAGCTAGGTGAAAGCACCACCTCTCTTGGAAGCCCATTCCAGATCCTGGCCACCCTTGCTGTGAAAAATGTCTTCCTAATATCTAACCTAAATCCATTCTCAACTAGTTTACACCCGTTATTCCTAGTCACTCCCTGGGGCGCCCTAGTAAACAACGCATCACCTATTCCTTGTTGACCTCCCCTAATAAATTTATCGGTGGCCACAAGATCTCCCCTCAGCTGTCTCCTGTGAAGGCTGAAGAGATTCAGCTCTCTCAACCTCCCCACAAAGGGTCTTTCCCGAAGGCCACTAATCGTGTGAGTGGCCCTCTGGACCCTCTCGAGATTCCTCGCGTCCCTCTTGAAGTGTGGCGCCCAAAACTGGACACAGTAGTCCAACTGTGGCCTGACCAGTGCCACGTAGAGGGGGAGCATCACCTCCTTTGGTCTATTAGTCATGCACCTGCTAATGTACAACAAGGTGCGATTGGCCTTGTTGATGGCCTCGTTACACTGCCGGCTTGTGTTCATCTTGGAGTCAATTATGACTCCAAGATCCCTCTCTGCCTCGGAGCTGCTGAGAAGAACACTCCCCAACCTATAGGTGTGCTGAGGGTTCCTTCTTCCCAGTTGGAGTACCTTACATTTATCTTTATTAAATGACATCCTATTTCTCTCTGCCCATTGATCCAACCTTTCCAGGTCGTCCTGAATCTGCTCCCTGCCCTCCGGTGTACTAACTTTGCCCCATAACTTGGTATCATCAGCGAACTTGGAGAGGGTGCTCTCCACGTCCTCATCCAAATCACTGATGAAGGTATTAAGTAATGCCGGTCCAAGGACCGGACCCTGCAGGACCCCACTGCCCACCTCCCTCCAGGCCGAGAAGGAACCATCCACCACCACTCTCTGGGTGCGGTCCCTAAGCCAGTTGGCCACCCACCTGACCGTGTAGGTGTCCACTCCACAGTCTGCTAGCTTCCCAATGAGGATAGGGTGCGAGACTGTGTCGAAGGCCTTCCTAAAGTCCAGGAAGATACATCAGCCTCAGCTTCTGCGTCCAGGCAGCGTGTGACCTGGTCATAGAAGGCTACAAGGTTTGTCAGGCAGGATCTACCTGTGACAAACCTGTGCTGGTTTCTCCTCAGCATTGTTTCACCTGCTGGGCCTTCACAAATGTGTTCTTTGATTATTTTCTCTAGCATTTTCCCAGGGATAGAGGTAAGACTGACTGGCCTGAAGTTACCTGGCTCATCCCTTCTCCCTCTCTTGAAAATGGACACCACATTGGCCCTTCTCCAGTCCTCAGGGACCTGGCTGGAGCACCATGAGTGTTCAAACAGCAGTGCCAGTGGCTCAGCTATGACACTGGCCAAAGCAAAGCCTCCTTTCTGCCTTGAAGGGTGGTCAAATTCACCCACGTCAACAAATGTATAGGCAAGCAGACACACAGACAACCAGTAGCACAGTGCTGTTCATGAAGGAAGTTTCCCCCAACTGCTTAATGATCAGCTTCCTTCTGAAATGTGAGGTTTATTACCCTTATCTTAGATTGCATAATATTAAATATAATTGTTCATTAGATTATTCAACCCCCTTTTAACTCCATTACATCATTAACCTCTGGTTGCTTGCAGCCATGCATTCCACAGGCTGATTACACAATGTGTGACTTAGTACTTAATAGCAGGAAATACAAATTTTCAGAGGCAAGTTCTAATTAGGCAGGAGAAACAAGGCTGCCAGAAAAGAGAAAGGTACGTCATTAGTGAATTGTCATGTATCAGTGTTTAAAGATCCTTAATTGTAATTGTGTATCTGTCTCTTCTGTTTTCATTTTGGGGCTGATGGCTTTTTTCATGTTGGAATGCAGAGATTGGTATAAACGTAATTTTACTATCACGTTCCTCATGGGACAAGTGGCACTTGAAAGAGCTTTGAGGAGGCTTGTATGGAAAGAGACAAACAATGGAAATTAAAGCTCACCACCCTATGGAAAATACAACAATATAGTGAAGCCTGTCCACATGCTGTCTGCTGTCAACATTCAAAATCTAAACTGCTAATACAGTCATTACCAAGATTTATGTTTATCTTAAATATTAGGCCACATAAATGAGAATTATTCTTGCTCTTGAATTTATAGCTATTGTTCACATGTATATTCCCATTTCATATCCCCAAATCTGGCCAACAAATAACTATATTGGCTACTTACCAGTGCATTTTAGATGCACTTGGTTAACTATTTTCTCATACTAGTTAATGTAGAGGTATGTTTGAATGAAGAGATCAGTGCAATTTGTGATTATACATTGAATCAGCCCATCTTAGAATGATCGAAATACTGCTTTTCTTCTTTTTAAGTAAGCCTTGATTTAATACTCCCATAAATGACCAAAACAATAGTCTTCTAAATCTCATTTTTGTCTTTAACAGAGTAAAATGCATCAAGTAAGCAATTTGTCCCTGTTGTCAGAACTCATTTACCAGCCATGAGGGAATGCCTGGCTGTAAGTGAGGTAAACAGTGTTAGTAACTAGTAACAGCCATATCTGTTAACTACATAGTACAAGTTTGATGTTCTCAGCAGCTTCCTTGGATGCACAGAAGTCCTTTTTAGCTTGAGAGGGAGTTTTGATCCTGCACGCATGCACGCACGTGCGCGCACACACTCACACACACTCTCTCTCTCTACATTGTAATTGTACCATTCATACATGGTTTGAAAGAGATGATATTGCAGTGAATGTGTGCCCTGTCCACTTATCCAGCTGAACAGATGGATCCTTGCTATGATGCCTGAGAAGTTGATTTTGCTGAATTTGTCTGTGTACTTGAACAAAAGTGTGCATTTAAAGCTCCCTACCTCTCCTAAATTGCTCTCCTTAGGCACCACCTGCTCACAGTTCCCTAAAGGCCAGTGACCCAGCTACAGTGCCTTCTTGTCTGGTTGCTCTTTGAATTCAGCAGGTTTAGATCTGTAGAAAGAAAGGGCAATGTCTCTGTAAAGCATCCTTTCCCAGTATTCATTCAGACCCTCTGACAGCTACATTCATTGTGCTTTTCAGACTCTTTGAAAATAGCTGTAGAGGCCATAGCTCACTGCTCCAGCCCTCGAGATATTTTGAAATCTGCACAATGATCTGGATATTCAGGGCATCCATGGATTTGGAGGGTGATGTTCCAAATTATCACCATAATTGCTTGATAGAGTGACAAGTTGGAAACTTGGGGGTTTCTACGTTACTTAATTAAGTCCCAGAATTTTCTGTTTATGAGCATGATTCAGGCCTATGCTGCTTTATTGTAGAAGTGAATCATTAAATATGTGTAGTACAGCCTCAAAACTGCAATAAATATGTGCAATATGGCCTCAAAACTGCTCCAGTTAGTATAGATGACTGGCTAAATTAATAATTAATTTATAAGCTGCAACTTCAAGAACCGTAATGCAATGTGTTTCAATAATGTGATCTTATATACATTCACACACAAACTTAAATACCCAAGTGAACCATCCTATACTGGGCTTTTTATTTCTGGCAGCACTGTAAGGAAGTGTCAACCATTTGCTCATTCTCCGTCTGGTATGATAGAGGTTTTTGTCTGGGTCATAATTACCAAACTCATTTCACATAGACACACCCCTAAAACAGCTTTCAGATGTTGGCACTTTCAATCACTGCCTCCCTGGAACAGAATTGAACCAGCATTCTCGGGGGAATGCTTTGGTTTTATAAGTAGCAGACCAACTGTTACTGACACATTTTCTTTTGTTGAGGAATATGTAGTCAGTTGTGACTGACTGGGGCAACTGGATTTGTGTCTGGGCTAATATTTTTTTAATGCTTTTTACATTAGTGAACTTCAAATTGTCACTGATTTGTGCTGGTAAACTTTATTGATAGATTTATTTTCATTTCAATTACTGTGGTTGCCAATGTGTTATTCTTTTCTTTCCCATTAAACTGACATACCTTTACAGCATTGATATACAATTGGAATTGGCCCTGTTATATGTTTGTTAAAATATGTTTGAAATGCCCTATTTTTAAATATATATATTTTTCTGAAATAAAGCATCAAATGTGCATATGTAGTGTGTAATGCTCAGTGTTTAAATGAACTCGGCTACAGCGTATCTTATACCATACAAACTTAGACTATATTATCACTAAAATTATCTTTACATTACATTTCAAATAATTCTGTTCTGAAAAACAAGGACAACTCCACTAAAATGATTTTTTCATGTTCAGAAGCACTGTGAAATCAGCATCAGGCTTCCGCATCCAATGTAATAGTGCATAGCCAGATTGTATCTGGCATTTGCTGAATAGAGGAGCACTTATGGTGTAGCATAAATGCCCTCCCCCTTTTAGACTGAGTTTATAGCTAGTGTTCACATTTATATTCCTTCACAGCTCCTTTCCCTCTTAGACTGGGTTTGGGACAGGTGGATCAGCACAGGGTTGGGATCTGTTAGCCATTTGCCTGATACGTTGACAGGTTCCCCCTTTTTGCTTTCTGAAGGAAAAAATGTAAAAGTCTCATCCGACAAATGTTTTGGGAGTAGCCTCTCTCTCATTTTTGGAGTCTAGCATATCATAAGTATGTTTGCTGCGTGAGATCAGGATTGGGTTTGAGATACTTAACCAGATGTACTGAAGTTGTCCTGTCTTCTATTGTCTACCTTAAGAAAAAAAACTAGAGATTTTTCTAGGCAGCTTCAGCTGTGCAACTTTTGGATACATGCTCATTCTTAAATCAGTTGAAGTGGTTTTACTGTCCTTTCTTAGGACAAAAAACAAAGATCAGCGTTTTCAAAATTGGATATTGATTTTGATTACTTCCATTTTTTTGGATTCACAGTGTGAAACACTTGGGTTCTCATTTTCAAACTGACTCAAGAGGAGCTCCCACTGCATAGCTAGTCTGAGAACCAGATCGAAAGGGTCTCATATGAGGCAAACAGAACCTGCGAGACACCAAAACAGGGGGCTTAGGTGTCTAAATTCTGCCTAAATCCAAATTGTGATCTTCAGAATCCTGGCTCAGCTACTGTCTAATCTAGGTGGTATCTAAACTCCAGAGGTGCTTGGAGCTGTGGTTCCTGACAGCTGAACATCTCTACATAAGCCCAAATGGGATTCAGAAAGTAGATGCAACTCTGCCTAAGCAGAGTTGACTAGATCTAAAAGGCATTCTTAGAACCGTGGTTCTGCATGTGCCCAGAACTGCTGCAGTCCTGACAGCTGAACATCTCTGTATGTAAGCCCAAATGGGATTCAGAAAGTAGGTGCAACTCTATTCAAGCCTCTAAAGCAGGGGTGGGCAAAATACAGCCTGTGGACCGGATCCAGCCCACCAAGGGATTTAATACATCCTGTGGTGGGTCCCTTGGCCCCACCCAGCCCACGTGTAGGAGGTCAGCCTGGGCTGTGATACATGTGGCTGGTCTTGCTGCCCCAGGTGCACAACAGCTAGGGCAGCATGGCAGCCAGACTCAGCTTCCCAGCAGTGGTGGCTCCTTCTAGCTGCTAGTACCAGTGTCAATACTGCCACTGCTAGCCCCAGGCCCACTGCCAGGTACCCTGGCCCATCTGCCCTACACTCACTGCCACAGGTGTCAGATGGAGCAAGTGGGTGGGTGGGGCCTCCAGGGAAACCAGCCCGGGACCCCTGTGAGCAAGATGTGCTTGGCCGAGTGGATGGGATGGAGTTGTGGTCAGGCAAGGAGTGGCATCTGTGAGCAGGGCCAGGGCCAAGGCTGGGATTGCAGGGTAGTGACAACACAGGCCCATGCTGGGAGCGGACCCTGGCTCCATGCTGTCACTGCCCTGAGGCCCTGGCCCTGCCTGCCAATCCTACTCCTGGATGCTACTTCCCACCTGCCTGCTGTACCATTCTACCTGCCTCGTTGAGTGTACCTGGCCTGCGGAAGTCCAGGGTGGGTCTCCATGGAAAGCCCTCCCACCTGTCTGCTCAGTCCAGTGCCCCCAGACTGGTCTAGTAATCTACCCCTTAGGGAGTTTTGGTGAGCTGTTGCTGGGGCAGGGGGAGGAGGGGTGGTGACCCAGCCCACAACAGCTCACCAAAGCTCCATAAGTGGCCCCTGGCCCAAATAATTCCCCACCCCTTCTCTAAAGACTAGATCAAAAAGGCATTCTCAGAGCCCACTCAGCACCCACAGACAGAATTGCACTCCCTGCAACATGCAGTGGCAGCTACTGCTTCTGAAAACCACAGGGGCCCCCTTCCTGCATAATTATAGCCACTTGCTCAGAAACCATAAGATCCAGGTTCAGTTGCCTCCTTGGCATGAAGGGGCTCAAGCTCACGCTTCCCACTCCTAAAGAAGTACTCCACAGACTTGAGTTTGGGGGAGCACTCCACTTCTCCTGTTGAAGCTGTGCAGAGGGAAATATATTTATTGCAATATTCACTGGCTAATCATAAGGCAAAGCATGATTCAGGAGCTTACTGGGTAGGCAATCAGCTGGGTTCCAGTTCCTACTTCCGGAGGTGTTTCTGTAATTATTCAGTGAAAATTTTATATCAAAGAGTTTTGTGTTAAACTAGTTAATGTGCATTATTTTCAGGTGCCTTACCCATCACCTTTCAGTCCAGTTGCCTCTTAGCCCTATTTTCACCCTGCCACCTATAGCCCAACTATCCCAGAACCCCAACACCCATTGTTTAGTGCTTGGCATCCACATCCAGCACCTTACTCTAAGCGTACTTTCTCCAGAACACCCCGAGCCTCCTTTGCTGCCTCCTGTATAGTCCCACCCTCCGCCTGTCCCAACCCCATGTGATCCTGTTGGCTACAAAGGACCAACTCACAGAATCATCATAAAATTCTAGTTTATTAGAAGGATGCAAAAGTCAGATCATAAAACTTGGGGCTGATCCCCTCAAACACACACACATTCATGCACACACACACACTCTCAGTAGCTAGGTATGAACACTAAGCACTGGTGTCAAGATATACCTATCCCCAAGTGCTAGAGTCTGCCGGCGATGGCCAGTCGAGGCTTCTTTCAGTGCAGTGTTGTTTCAGAAGGAGGTCGCTGGCTGGTCCTTCTGGCTGGGCAGGCAAGGTGCTGGTCAGGTCGAAGAGGGTGCCATAGGGGGTCATTCTTCACTGCCTTTTATCCCTCTCTGGCAGACTTTGCTGACTCCCCAATTTTCAGGCTTACCCAATCCAGGGGTCGTTGACCTTGTGGGACGTCCCCCTTGGTGGTTGCTAGATGGCAGCTGTCAGCCCCAGGGGTCATGTCCGCAGGTATGTGCAGTCTCGGGAGTCCGTTGATGAAGTTTGATTAATTCACTGCTGTGATTAGTTCAAATGGGGGCTTCTTTACCTTTAACAGTGAAGTTTCAGGGAGTTCCTGGCTCTGTATTGATCCTCTCCTTAGTCTGTGGTTTGGTAGGTGTTAATTGCTGCTCATTAACATCTTATCCTGTCTAGCTACTGTGTGACACAATCATTCAGGGACCGGTTCCATACAGAGAAACTGCGGTTCGATTCCCACCCTTGCTAACATTGTTACATGGTACAACTTACTGTTAAACTTAAAGTACATTTGTTACAAAGTTAAAAAGCATAGACTATAAAACATAAAAGGGTGAAATGCCATAGCACATACAACAAACAGACCAAATACAATGGTGGGGACGGGACATACTGGTGCAGAATACTATTTTATACCCAAAAAAGCATTTACAAACTATATCTTTATTACAAGTACACCTTATATGCTATAAAAATAATAATAATATAATAAAAGAAGAGGGAGGAAGGAAGAAAGGGTAGAAAAGGGAAAGCATCCCCAAAAGGGGGCAAATGCTGCAAAAGGGGCTTTTTGCCATATGGAGGGATTTCACATAGGAGGGTGGGGGGGGCAGGCAAAAAAAAAGGTTTCTTGTTTCTTGCTACAGTCCCAAAGCCCAGTTACCCCACAGTGCCCTGCATAGTCCAACTGGCCAGCTCCCCTCCAACCCCAAACACAATCCCACAATGCTCTTTTATCCTTTGTGTGCAGCTCCACTGCCCACTTCTCTCTCTCTCATGCACAGCCCATCTCCCTTCAACCTCACACATGGCTCCTCAGTCTACTTTCTTCATAATCTGTTTACTAGACATGTTGCTGAGATACTTGTACTAGCTCCAGAACAAAGTAGCATAGGGGGTTACTTGAACAACAGTAACCACCATACCCCCACCACCAGACCCCCAAACACACCCACATCCTTCCAGAGCCCCCACACACTCCCACCCCTACCACACCCATACCCACATCTTCCCACACACTCTACACCCATACCCCTCCATACCTCTCCCCAACTCTCCCCCACACACCCCAGTCTCCATACCCACATACACACACCCCACACCTTCACACCTATTCCTCCCCACACAACCCCCACATACACCCCCTTAACTGCCCCATATACAATATGCAAAAGTAAGAGTGTATTTTGAGTTATTATGCAGTTGCCTCTAGATACACAATGCAAACACACATAAATCAGGACATTAAAAAAAAGTTATAATGTCTGATTTTTGTAGTATATGGCTTTTTGGCTTTTTTCCCAGTTTCAAGATGGCAAGCTCCCCCCCCCCCCCCCCCCCCCCCGCGGCCCTCCGTGCCGGGGGGGGGGGGGTCCGGGTCAAGGGTAGGGACTGGTGGTGGCAAAGGTCAGGGGTTAGGGGCTAACCATGTGGCCCTTGACAGCTCAGCAAAGCTCATTAAGCAGACCTCCAGCCAAAATAATTGCCCACCCCTACTATACTCTGTGGAGGTGCTGTCCATGGTGCTTCCTAATCTGGCCCTTACTGGCAGTGCACTCGTGGTGCTGGCTAGTTTAGAGCCATTGATGGAGTGCCCGATTCTCCCCAAGCAGTGAATAGGGAACATAGGCATCTGACACAGGGTTCTGGATTCTACTCGGGAGGCCAGGTGCCCAAGTCAGGGATTTCATCAGCAAGGACCCAGTTGCTTTCATGGTTCACCAGAGTACAATTTTACTGATTGTGCTTTCTTAGGAATGGATAACAATGAATATATGATAGACTGCATTAAGGCCCCAATCCTGCAGTGAGCCCCTTGAAGATAAAACGCTATATACAAGTGGCATTCCACTGCCTTCATTACAGATCTACATGGGTTTGGGGTCCTATTCTTTTAGAGCTCATTGAAGGCCTTAGTTTATTATCTAAATGTCAAGGTTCAATTCAGAAAAGATAATAATGCAACATAAAAAGAGAGTATTAAAAATAATCCACATTAACTGATATAATTATGTTTTTTGAGCAGCTAAAAGCCATATATTTTTTTGCCAGGCTTATGTTAATTTTTTTTTGAGTCAGGACAGAATTTTAATAAGGCCTACTGTATTCAGATATTGCTGACTACAAATCCTGCGGGCATCAAAATAACAGAAAATGCCCATAGACAGTTGAAAAATAATTCCTTATATACACAGAAGACTATTACAGCAACAAAAAATGGTGAAATAGATCAAAGAGTAACTTATCTTTGGAAAAAATACAGGAAAATTCAAGGGGAAAAATGCAGAGGAGCTTTTACCAATGGGTATTAAATTAAACCTATCAAGACATAGTAAACAGTGTTTTCATATTCAGGACTGTCAGCATATACCTTTTTAATCTGTGTCTCCTCTGGTAAGACCTAACAAAGCAACATTGTTTTAGTAATATTCAGGCGGTTAATTATGTTAAGTGGTTTATATTGTGATGGGAATGCTTCTGTTCTAAAATTCTCTGCATTTCCTGCTATTCACAAAACCTCTCTATTGAGAGGTTTCAGAAGAACAGAAGAGGAGGTAGAAGTGTCAAACAGGAATAAGAAGAGAGATTAGTTAATAGTGTGTTTGAATAGCTCCGAGCAGTGGTAGCTCCCTTGTTAGGCATACAGAAGTTTTATAATTCTCCAAATAATTTAGCCCAAGCAAAGTTGTGTGTCAGATACCCTACATATTGATAAACCTAGCTTGAGAGGAATGTCAGTTACTACTGTGATAATATTTTCCAAATTTCATTGAAAACTTCATGTGAAATAAAAATCTCTAGGTCACAAATGAAGAGTTTTCATTCAAAAGCTAACATTTTTGGCTCAAATCTTTCAGAAACTCATCATTTTAGGAGTACTGTACTGCAACAAGTTTTCAGTGTCCCATTACTATGCAGTGAAAAGAATCCATTAAGGCATCCTTATTTAGCCCAACTGAAGAACTCATTTGCAGTTTGGTAGAAACCTCAGGTCCACACTTTTCTATAAGGTTAGGTAGCTGCTGGCACCAAGAAGGAATGTTGGATTTCATTAACCATGATAGAATATTTTAAAGGACTTTTGTAGTAACAAGTTATTTCTAGAATTATTAAATGTATACATATGTACTGCAAAATGTGGTCTGTTTTTTGACTAATGATATTTTATAGGATGAAGCCCATGAAGTGTATTCTGAACTTCAGAACAGATTAGTCAGAGAGCTTGGTAGCTGTCTAACTTGATTTATCACAATGTTAGGCATGTTATATGCAAAATAAATGGCATGACGCAGCATAAAATATTTTCTAGAAAGCTAAGGCAAAACAGTCATGTCCATCATCCACATTGATGTGTTATTAATATGTAAGAAGTAGAGGTGCATTGATATATCGGTTACATTTTGGATTGGCACTGATAACAGGAAAATTAACATTATCAGCAATCAGCTTTTTGGGGGCGATGTAGCCAATACTATCATTGATAAATGCAGCATGCATGCGTGCAGCCGCAGCATGAACACAACCAGAATGCAGCCTGGCAGCTTGGAGAGGAGCTTCCTGCTGGTAAGTTTGGGGGGGGGGAGGAGTGGGGCAAGGACAGGGGCAGGTCCTGCCCAGCCAGGGCAGTGAATGTGATCCCAGGAGTGGGATGGAGCTGTGGGTGTCTCATCCAAGGGGCGCAGTTGGGGTGGGGAGGGGGAGCTGCTCCCCACCACTGTGCACACCCTCAGGGGAGGCATGGGGCGCATGTGGCCCCCTGGATTTGTGCACAGGGCAGAGGCGGGCTGCCTACTGTGAGCTTGGGGCCAGGGGCTGTGCTAGCCTCTTCCCAAGCGGGGGGGAGTGGGGCGTGTGTCAGGCCTGGGCTCCAAGCAAGCAGGGGTGAGGCAAGCAGCAGTGCCGGGAGGGGTGGCTACGGGGTGGGCTATAGCCACCCCAAAATTCCCCGTAACCACCCCTCCCAGTGCCACCAACGCCTGCTCTGCCCCCACCCTAAGCCCAGCCCTAGCTCAGCGCCCCCACCAGGAAGAGGCCAGCACAGCCCCTAGCTCTGAGCCCACAGTGGGCAGCCCACCCTCGCCCTACACACAAATCCAGGGGGCCACATGCACTCCAGGGCAGGCATGGGGCACACGCAGGGAGCCGCCCCTTCTCTCTACCCCCGGCACCCCCTGGATGAGCTACCATGACTCTGTCCCACTCCTGAGGTCACATTCACCATCCTGGCTGGGCAGTGCCTGCCCCTGCTCCTGCCCCACTCTCTCCCTCCCATGGGCGCCTCAATCTGCACTCCCCATGCCCACCCCTTCCCCCACCCCTGGAGACCTACTGGCCAGACACTGTTCTCCATGTTGCCAGGCTCCATTCCTGTAAATCAGCTATCAGATTGGGATCAGCCAGTATAGCTGGTTAATAATCGGTCATTGGTATCGGCCAAGAAAATCTTTATCAGTACATCCCTAGTAAGAAGCTATTTCATTTGCCCACAGGTATGTGGGAGTGAGAGAAAGGGAAGCAATGTTTCCCTCTGATATTATCAAAACCATCTTCTCCCTCAGCACCAGCTCTTGGGTAGCTTTCTGTTTCTGAAGGCCTCACAAAATTCTAGCAGGAAGAAAGCAGACAAATGCCCAGCTGACTGGGCTCTGAAGAAGTTAGATGATCTAGCTGTAAATAGGCACGTGTGCCAGTTTCATGCCACTTCAGAAGAAAAGACCTCACCTTCCTTCCAGCTCTGCAAAGGGCCACTGATACTATTCCAGCCATCTAGCACTTTAAAAAAAATTACATTTCCAGAAAAGTGTAAAAAAATATTTTTTTGCTCTCTGGTGATCTTCCCATTGTATTGGCAGGGGATGCTTACAGAAGCATGCTCAATAATTCCCCCCACCATTTCTGCTGTGAATCTATTTTTATCTGGTAATTGAGCCAGTGAAATCACAGCCTTTTCTCCTGAGAGAGGCTGGCTGTAGAATAGCTATCAGAGGATGCATACTTCCTCCTTGGGATAGGAAGCTGCCTCTGACATTTCTTGAAGCCCAGGAGGTTTGCACTGTTTCTGCAGAACCAGCCATCATGGAAAATTGTTGTTTGCTAGCTTAAGCTTATACTGATCAAAGTCATTATGCAGAAGCCTGTGATTAATTTATCATATAATTAACAATTACATTTTAACTTTGGGTTCTATTATACACTACTATGGAAATAAGAACAGAAAGTGCACTTATTTACAGCATTCACTTGTTAATAAAGCACCATATATTACAGTTCACAATCAAAACCACATGAAGGAAAAAGTCAGTCAGATTAATGGCAGTGTCGATAACACAGAAGTCTAGCCCAGGATTACTTTGTGCTAGTAAATGACAGAGAAAAGATGTCTGATCTTTCCTTTATGAATTTAATGCCCTATGATTCTACTATCCTTGCAGTTTTACAGCTTTATGGTAAATGTTTTTGGGGAGAAAAATGTCAAATTGTTGCATAGAATTGAATTCTTTATTGGGTAGATTTCTGATAAATGTTGCATATTGATAAAGGTGGGAAACTCTTCAGCCTAAGAGTTTTCAACAGTATGATCACACTGTATCTTTTGTGGCCCTGCAGCACATGTGAACAACTGTAACATGATATGTGCAGTATCTCAGTATCATTGTTATTTCTCTCTTGCTCCCAGCATCCTCCCAGTGTGTACTGAGACATGTTCTAGTTCTCTAAAATATAGTTTCAGTATATTGTTTTCAATTCTTCTGATTGTGTAGGTGCTCCAAAAGTCACTGTAATAAAGTCAGACAGCACTGGGACTGACTACGGTTGCTTCAATCAACTGGAGCAAAATAATAGCCTCAAAATGATAGCTGTGTTGCATCATGCTACCATGACCCACATTCAGGGTGAGGTAACTGCCTCTTCCCATCCTGTTTCTGCATAATTTAAATCTAGCCGTCCTGGTTTGAGGAATGCTTTCAGATTGTGCCTTGACACAGTTATCACTGCCACACCGAGGCGAATTAGGATTTACTGGGGCCCTGGGCAGACACAAAATTAGAGGCCCCCTCCCCGCCATGGGAGCTGGACTCCAGTGAGGCATGGGGCCCCTCTCCCCACTTTTGCTGCCACTGCCAAGGGTGGGGGGCCTCTGTGCCCCGCAGGGGAGGCTGGGTGGACTGGGGGCGGAGTGGCGCATGCCTGCCTCCTCCCTGCTCTCCCAGCCCCCCACCACAGCAAGAGTGGAGCCCAGCAGGGCAAGGGCAGGTGTAGGCTGGCCACTGTGGGCTCGAGGCTCTCCTCCCTCCTCCCCCCCTGGTCCCTCTGGATGAGCCATCTGTAGCTCCATCCCGCTCCCTGCCCTGGGTCCCATGCACTGTTCTGGCCCCTACCTCCCTCCCTCACTATGGGGGCCTCAATCTGCCCCCCTACCCCTTCCCTCCCCTACGCCCCTGTCCCCCATTAGACTTACCTGCAGGGAGCTGGCTGCCTGGCTGTGTTCCTGGCCACATGCAGCCACACACATGCACAGGGATGGTACTAGGGGAGGCTCAGGGTGGCTATAGCCATCCCAAAATTCACCTTAGCACCCACATAGTGACCCCTCCCAGCACTGTCACTGCCACCTGCCCACCCCACTCATGCCCACAGCTTGCAGAGGCGTGGCAGCGCTCCTGGCCTGGCCCAGCCCCCTACCAGGAAGAGTCTGGTACTCTCCCTGCATTTCCCGGCAGCCCCAAGCAGGACCCCTTGTAGGCTGGAATACTACCTGCCTGCAAAGAGAAACTATCATTTTCCAAGGGAACCCATGCAGCTGGGGGCCCCTGGGCCTGGCTGATGCTGGCCCATGCGTTAATCTGCCTGTGCAGGCATAATCTGCAAATAAATACTGGGTCAGATGCACCCCAATACTGATCCTTGCATACTGCAGAAAGGGTTGGAGTAATGTACAGGGTCACTAACAGCTCCCTTAAATATCAAATTCTCTACTGGGCCTCTTAGGATTTGTCTGCAGAGGGAATCATTGAGGACCAAGGATAATCATCCTTCCATACACATGTTTCTTAGTAACTCCATGGTATAGAAGCCCTTGGAGGTGTAGCACAAAATCTCTTCTTGTTAGAGGAATCATATGTCCTAATCATGATGTAATATTTTAATTCTGAAGCTTGATGATGTAAATGCCACTGTGCCCTGGTTATTTTTGCAGAGCTGGTGACTGACAATTCACAATGTGTTTATATACTGTAATTGGAAGCAGTAGCAAATACAAGGAACACCTCCTCTTGCCAGGAGCAAAGAGACTTGCAGTACCCTGCTTTGTCTCCCTCGTACACTTCTTCATTCCTATCTATAAGCGACCAATGAGAAGAAATGAGCATTGAAGCCTGTATGCCATCCTACCCCAAAAAAGGTGGCATCTGTTCCTGTCCCCTGAGCTTTCTTCCCCAGGAGAAACCAATAGTCTCAGTTTGGCCAGGCCTGTGACTTTCTGATCAGCCTCACATCTTTCTTAGCTACATCTCTGACCTGGACTCTCAGTGCTTTGCATCTGCTATCTGCATCTGCCACAGATATTACATCTCAGCCAAATTCTCATGGACCCAGCTGGCTCTTTCACTTCCTCTCACTGCAGCAGTGATGAGAGGAAGTCAGGCAAGATAGCAGAGAAGGAAGTGAAAAGTTAAGATGTGGGAACCATGAGCAGAAAAAGCAGAAGGATGGTGAATGACAGGAGGCAGGGAAAGCATTAGAAATTCCAGAAGGGCAAAATTAAATTAAACGAAAGGAAGAAAATATTGTCCAGAGAATGAAGAGTAGAGCTACCTCTGTTCCCAGATACACTGGAATAGGGTAGAGGATTGCTGTGTCTTCACCTAAAACACGTAGGGGAAGCCAGAGCCTAGTTGGGAGTTTATGGCCTTATCTACATACAGATTTATGCTGGTTTAAATGAACCACAAGTTAGGCTGAGTTCCACATTGCAAAAGAAATTAGAATGAATAGCAAAAGATGTTTCAGCTAGATAAATAAGAAATAAATACATTACAAGAACAAGAAAGGAATTGGAGCTGCTGTATAGCAGGATGAAAAAGACATTAAAATTGGGGTCCATATACTAAAGGAGGGGGGATTTTTCAGTTCTCAGTATGGAAGATGCTTGAACATGGGTGTAAGGACAGGATGAGTAACAGGAATGAGAGTATGAAAATAAGTGTTGCCACATCTGAGGTAGAAGCAAGGCTTAAGAATTTAATGCATCTGAGTCAGAAAGGCCAGATAATCTCCATCCTGAAATTATGAAAGAGATGGCATATGAAATTGCAAGTCAGTAGCAAGAACTTGTAATAGATGTATGGTATCTAGTCATGGATGATACTGTATGGTAGGTGCATAGCAAATACAGCATGCCTATCAAAAAAGGGCTGGGAGAAGTGTTGAGTCAACTACCCTGTTAGTCTGAACTCAGTAGTATTGCGGGACATTTGAACAAATTTTGAAGGACACTTTTAAAAAATTGACATAAATGGAAAATAATATACAGTGCAACATGAGTTTGTCCAAGGTAGATCATGCTGTACTGACTGTATAACTTATTTCCCAAACAAAGGAAATATAGTCTCTCTCTAGACTTCATTAAGGTATTTGGTACAATGCCACATGAGCAACTTTTAGTTTAACTTGAGAAGATGGTGTTTAGTACAAGAATTGTAAAGTGGGGAAAGAACTGGCTAAAGGGGAGGCTACAGTGGTATATGGTGAAATAAAAAGTATCAGCATACCCAGAAGTTACTACTGGGATTTCTCAAGGATCAGTCCTGGGATTGATCATGTTTTGTTTTGTTTTTGCTTTTATTAGTGACCTTGGCACAAAAAATACAAGTGTGCTTTATGTAAAAAAGATGAGTTCAAACTGAATCAAGTGCAGGGAAAGATGATCGGGGAGTGGGGAACCTATCATGCAACATAAGACCAAAAGGCTCTGGGTTGTTTAGCTTAGAAAAATGAAGGCTGAGAGAGGAGAGTCCATCCAAAGCTCTTCTCTTTCTTACTGTTCAGGATGCCAGGAGGAGGAAGGGCCCCACAAACAGGTTACACAGGGACAATGAAGTGTCCTGACCCTAATACAACAACAAAAAAAGTAATCCACATAAATACAGAGCTATCAAGGGGTAAACACCAGGGAGGGAGAAGAGCTATTAAAGCTAATAAATATCTTTGGCCCAAGAACAAATGGGTATAAAGTGGCCATAAATAAATGTAGGCTGGAAAATCGAGGGAAGCTTCTAACCAGAGCAATGATGTTCTAAAAGAGCCTCTCAATAGGAGCAGGGCAAAGAAATATAATTAATTCTAAGAACAAGTTTGAAAAAAATTAAAGGATTATATGACCTGGTTTCCCCACATTGAATGGTGGGCGTGTAGACTCAGTGGGTGTGTCTATATATTCATTAATGTGCCTTAGGTACTGTGCATTAAATCTAGTACCTCCATTGTGCGGTACTAGAAAAGTGCACATTAACCTATTTTAATGCACATAACTTAAGAGCATGTTTTTTGGTGATGTTTTAATGTGTATTAAAATAAGCTAATGCACATTAAAGTGCACGTATAGACACAGTCTCCAATGTGAGGTACTAGAAAAAGGCACATTAGCCATTTTAATGTCCATTAGCGAATGAGCATGATTCTTTGTGATAATTTCATGTGCATTAAAATAGGCTAATGCACATTAGTGCATGTGTAGATGTGCCCAGTGACTCTGAAGACCCAGTCACAGTTCCTAGGCCAGTTTAGTTAACTTGGTGCAACCTCCTATTTACGCACTTGTGTCTCAGTTCAAGTAACTTACTTTTTTTTAATTAAAAATCTGTTCCTAAGTGGCTTAAAACATGGTGAAATAAATCATTTGAAAACTGAAAAAGATATGAATGCAGGGGATTGTACTGTTTCAATTTAAATTTCAGATCAATTTAAATATGTGCACTATTAGATAAATGGGTGCAACTTTCTGTATATACAAGGTCCAACGCAGGCAAGTGCTGAATGATTAATACTAGTTGTGATTAATATTGGTATGTGTTGTGATAGAAAAGCCGGAAAACCATTCCTTCCCTCTCTTTTGTAGGTCCATATGTGTATGAAAATGTCAATTTAAAATCTTAATGAGATTCAAGAGACTCAGTTTTCATCAGGAAATTCAAGCCCACATCTGTGTTATTATAAAGATCAGATCTCAATTTGCATCTCTGCCAAGAATCAGAGGGGAAAAGATAATCTATCTTCACATTTTTCAGAGATTCTTTTCTCGAAGTTCTTGATTCTCGACACAGAAAAGCATTGAGCAGTTGGCAGCCCAGGTTCTGATTGAATACTGGTGTAAATCCAGAGTAACTTCATTAAGTTAATTACTCCAGATTTACAGTGACTTGAAACTGCAATCAGAATCTGTCTTGGCACCTTTAAAATGTCTTTATAAAAAAGGCAGGAAAATTAATAGTTTCAATAAGAGAACTTTGAGGAGCTCAAAAATAAGTTAAAAGCCAAACTCCCATCCTCACACAGATGCCCCTGAAATCATTACCAACATTATAGAGGTAAGCATCTTCACCTGATCTGATTGCAGATAATCTGGCAGCAAGACCTAATGTGTCAGCAAAACGGCTATAGAGGCCTGCTGACAAGCCATTTAGGTAACAAGCACCTGGGTGGGAGGGGCATTTAGAAATATGTGAAGGTGAGAAGATGTTAGTGTCCTCTAACTTCTTCCCTGCATTCAGCTGAAGGAGTCTGTCCCTGATTTTGAAATTACTTGTTTGGGAACTTCTGGTTGGAAACTTTGGTGTTAAGGAGGTTTTTCTCTGATGATGGTTTGTGAACTGGTTCCCTACCAGAGCTGATATGAAACCTAGCTATGCAAGCCTCTTGTGTCTTCACTGCTGTTACTCTGGTTCCCTTAAAAGAAAACTTTCATTTAACAAAAATTAAAATGGACTTTGCTTTAACTTTAAAAATAGTAACCTTGACTCTATGGGCTAGGGTGTTGTTGTTGTTTTTTGGGCTTCTTTGGTTCTTACCGTAGCATGTGAAACTTGTATGCTTTGGAGGTATTGCTTTCTGCATTGAGAAATTTGTTGTTTCTCTACTCTCTTCTTCCATCCCTTTCACTATATAGTAGCCTATTGCTCCCACCTTTTCACCAGTGCATTAGTAAACAGCTCTCCAGCAGTTTACAACCATCTATTTCCAGATGGCAGAAAGCTGTGCAATGCAAGTAGTTTAGAGGAGAGAAGTGAAGGACCTGGATGCTTGCCCAGCACAAGGGAAAGTGGAGTAAGAAAGTGAGTAAAGAACTTGCAAGTGTCCTAAGTTGCATGAGAGTTACTATTACTATTATTTATTTGTTTAAATACATTGTGTCTATGCTGCAATCGCTTGTTCAGTTTGCAGTGTCCACATACGCAGCACGGAAGGAGAAGAGTGCAGTGTTTTTTTTCCTTAAAACAGGAGCAGATATACCTCTGCTGTCATATCAGTCCTGAGGAGCCCTCCACTGCCAAATTTTCCTCTTGGAAGATGATTTGGGGTGAGGGGGCAGCTGGTAGGGGGTGGGAAGTCTTATTGCCACTTTAGCTACTTCTAAAGGGAGAGGAATCTGTACTTCTCTGGAAAGGGGAGGGGATGGGGGGAGGTTTATGGCACCCTAAATGGGGATGTGGCCATGAAGACCTGGGAGAGTTCATGTCAATGCATACCTAATGACCTTAATGCAGCACTGGTTAAGATAAGTGTGATATTCTGCCAATGAACACTGGCTTCTTATTCCATTTAGGGTTCTGATTTGTGATGTGACTTCTGCATGACTGAGGTAGGTGAAAAATGAAGCAAATATAACTTCCTGGAAATCGGTGGTTAGGAAAAGATGTGATCCTGGATATAGAGCTTAGTGAACACAAAAGTAGCAACTGAGAACTATAGATGAGAGAAACTTGCACAAGGATGTGAGTTTAGGGGTTTTGTTTGATTTTCATATAATTGCAGTGGAAACATTTTTTTAAAATTTAAAGCCTTGTAATCCTAAAGAAAACAGAGAAACTTTAAAAAAAATTCAGGCCATTCAAAAGTCTCTTTAATCTTTTGGTGTGTCTCATGGGCTTGGACAACAGTACTGTTGCATAATAGCTGTGAGCGGCAATGGAATTCTGGGTAATTAAAAACAAATGACCACATTGAGTATCCTGCCCTGATTTGAGAAACCAATTATTGAAACATTCTCTGTATATATTTGAAGTATATTCTGTATTTTCTTCTTGTCTATTACTATATGCCTACTAAAGATAATGGAAAATACAGTAGTTCTTGATTTCAGTGGTTTTCTACAGCTCTTTATGACTTATAAGTGAAATCTCCCTCTGTTTTTTATATGACAACTATATTGGCTTTTAAGAGAGTAGGATCAGTTCAGTATTGGCTTGTTTTGTTTTTTTTTTTCTTTTGTTTTATCCTTTGCTTAAATTAACCCTTCAGTAATAGGTTCCCTATGACAAGCTCGGATATCTTGATGGTTGTGATGATGAATCAGATGACGATCTGCTGATAGTGTCTATGTAGTCTTTCTGCTCTTGAGCTCCTGACCTCAACGATTCTGATATTATTTTTCATCCAATAACTACAGTACATGCATCACAAAGAAAAGAGGGTACAATTGTACAGAGAAGAGTGTACTTTACATGTTCTGACTCTTGAGCACTTACCTATGTATGTAGCATAGCTTTTTCTTGTATGGAGTGTTTACTAAAGGTTTATGAAACTGTCAAGAAATTGATCAGTGAAGCTGGCAGAAACACTTAAAGATTGGCAGCTTTGGGCCTGATAAAGAAAAAAGGGGGTGGGGAGGAGAAAGGGGATACAGACATGCTGCTGAATAATGCTGTCAGGACTCTTAAACGGCTACTGCATTTCAATGGTGGCTGAAGTTATTTCAGTGTAGTTCCACGGAGCAGTCAATATTCATCAGCTGAAGTCATTTGGGATTTTTTTTTCTGTGTGCATGAACTGCAGGATCAGGCTAGGTTTGTAAAAGCCATTGGCTCCCTTGAGAAAGGAAGATAATACTTAAATGGAAGATTATTTTTGAAAGTCACAGTGGTTTAAATTGTTAATGGAATGGGGCACACTACTTACTGACAGGAATATTAATTTTACTGTGGATCAAAGGCTGTCAGTGTGTCAGACTGAATTGTAAATTTCCTGGATGTATTTGTTTATTGCATAAGCTGCTCTTCTCCAAACACCAATTTTGGTATTGCGTTTGTTGAACTATTGCTACCTTTGTCCAACTGTGAGCTAAAGGTACAAGTTGCTTCCTAGGTTCACAAAGGAAGGGATAAGGATGTTTTGATTTTTAAAAAAACAAGTCTATAGAGAAGCAGGCAGACCTAGTCTAATCATAGCCATTCATTGCAATTTCTGACAAACCTCTAGTCTCTCGGGTTAAGAACAACACTACTCTGTGCCCCATGCAGTTCCTGCAGGGCTGCTGGGAGTGGGCCAAGATGTGGTTTACTGCTGGTGGATGTGGAAGTGAGTTTTGTGTAGGTAGCCATTCTACCTCCTGTCCCCATTAGGCTTTTAAACTTGACCCAGCAGGCAATTTGGAGGAGGAACTTCTATGACATAGGATGTAAAGTGGACACTTAAAACAAAGTGTCTTTGAACACCATGATTCCGCTGTGTGCCTGGAGTAGAAGGGAACATGTAGCCCCTTAGACTGAGCAGTCTAAAAGTTTCTCTCAGTCAGGAAGATTATAAAATACGTACTACTTATGCAAGGGACCACAGCCATATACGTGCTTCATTAGGCAAACTGTGTTGTGAACCAGGGCATGTTGGAGTAGTTGTTTTGTTCAGAGCCACTCGGGTCTCTGGGGCAAGCAAGTAATTACAGGAATTCTTTTAAAGCACATGTAATAGGGAGGAGGTAATGACTACTGTTTAGCCAAAAGACAGGAGCAGATCCTTTGGATCAGCTCTCTTGCATAATTACATAATTAGGACGTGTTCTACTTTTAATTCTCTTGCATATGCATGAAACCTCATTGAACTTCCGCACTCAGTAAAAATGTAATTCTCTTCTCCCCCTGCCCTGCCTTTTTTTTTTCCATCTAAAGTTTAGCTTGAATACAGGATTGTCCTTCATTCCCCTTTTCTTTCAAATTACTACTAAACCACACACCCACCTAACAAGGATGGGCAATTATTTCTACTGGTGGGCCACTTAAGTTCTGGTGAGCTGTTGAGGGCAGCACACACACAATCTTTCAGAAGATATAATTTTAACAAATGACCGATTTTTTTTTTTTTTTTTTTTATAAAGTAAATCAATAAGTCCTATACTAAAAATCAAAAGATGTTATAGTAGTGTTTGGTTTTCTTAGTGTATTTCAAAAAATAATGTGTCCTGATTTTTAGGGGGGGGGTGTTGTTTGGTTAGTTAATATTGAGGCAATTGCATAATAGCTCAAAGTCAAGTCTTATTTATTTTGACAAAGAAAAGAGGGCAAGATTGGGGGGGAGGTTCTTGTGTCTTTGCTTCTGGGAGCAGGCCAGGGGTTGAGGGAGGGAGGGGGCACATGTAGCAGAGCTCACCTGGGCAGTGTGGTGCAGGTGTAGGTGCTCTTTCCCAATCTCCACCTCCCCATCTGGCCCACAGGTGCCCCTGCAGCACTCCATGTGGTGCCAAACCCCAGCCACTCCTGCCTAGTACAGTCCATGCTCCTGCTTGAACCCACACTACACCCACCGACTACATCACCCTGGCCCTGACCAGTGCAGAGTTTCCCAGTGGGGGTCCTGCAGCTGCTGGTTTAACTGCCTAGGTACTGCTCCTCCCCCCCCCCCCCCCCGCACCC
>NW_005841891.1:2173589-2175809 GCF_000455745.1 Alligator sinensis
CAGCATCTCCTCCTGCCCCTGCTGTACTGCTCCAGGCAGAAGGTAGTGCGGAAAAATGGGATAAGTACTGGGCATCACACGCCCAGCCAATTTGGGGAAGCTGCAGCCTGGTGACTCCTGCCCCAGCGTGCAGGGCTCTAGCTCTAGCTCCAGGCCACCTTCTACCCACTCTGCCTGCCTGGCATGATGAACAGCCACTTGTAGGTGGAAGGCGGCCTGGAGCTGGAGCCCCACATGCTAGGGCAGGAGCCGTCTGGCTGCAGCTTCCTTCCCCCACCTGGCTGGGTGTGTGGTGCCTGGCATGTGCCCACATGGTTGCCACCACTTCCCCACACTACCTGATGCCTGAAGTGGTGCAGCAGGGGCAGGAGGTGGAACTGCTGGAGGCAGGGGAGCTGAGCAGTACCTGGCTGGCTGCAGCAGCAACAGCAGCCCTACTGGGAAGCTGTGCACATCAGCTGGCAGGCATGGGCACCAGTAAGGCACATGCTGCCCTAGATGGAAGCAGGTGGGCTCAGCCCCATGTGGCGCACTGCAGGGGCAGTCATGGGCCAGATTTTGCCCACCCCTGTAATATAATGCAGAGTATTATAACCTGCCACCTAACTAGCTGAAATGTAACAGAGCTCCCTGAGGACATACCCATATATAAAACGTTAATATGGAATTGCCAAATTAATTTTAAATTGAGAAAAAGGGTACAAGTCATTCTTGTTCTATGGCACTGATGCCATAACCACTTTCTGAGGCCAAGTTAGACTTCTACCATAAGAATCAGCAGTATCCGACTCTAATGTATGCTGTAACTCCCATTCTCTTCAATGCTGCTCCCTCTCACAGCTGCCATGGGCAGCACTAATAGCTTCTCATTGTTTTGGGTGGGACTTCTATGGCTCAGTCTTTCACTGGGTCCTCTTCTGCCACTGCAGCTGCCTCCTCCCTTTCTGTTGGTTCCTGAGCAGTCTGTCTCTGGGTCCTCCCCCCCCCCCCCCCACCCCCCCCCCCCCCCCCTTTTTTTTTCCCCTGTTAAATACTAGTCATCTGAGTAGTTTCAGCACCTTTATACTGATGATATTCTTTCTCCCCTTTCTCTCCCTTCCACTATCTACTAAGGAATTTGGATGCTCTGCTATGTTACCACAAGTGCCTGTCCAGATTTCTTACAAGTTGGGCTGTCGAGTGACAACCTACTATTGCTTCATTTACCATGCATCTCAAGGACAAGCTTCTCCTCTTTCCTCTCAAGCCATCAACCCACTGGTTATCAGCCTGGTCTCTGTCCAGAGGTGACTTGAAGTGTGAGCAAAAATGTGACGGCAGCAAGAATTTCTTAGGGTGATACCTTTTATTGGACCAACTATGTAGTTGGGATAAAGCTAGACAAGCTTTCATTGCACAGCGACACTGTCATTCTGGTGAAAGTTGATTTTTTGATTTGACATGTCCACTTAATATTGTGCAAGCCTTTCAGTGCAGACCTTGTATCAGTGGTTCCTAACCTTTAGAGACTTGAGGCAGCCCTCAGAAAATGCCAGCTCTTAGTTTTGACTTTTTTTTGACTGCAGCAAGGAGAATTGCTCTTTTTTTTTTTTTTTTTTTTTTCCCCCTGTAAAAACCACAGAAAGACTAAAATGGGTCAGAATGTTTTTAATACTATGAATTCTTATTTGAAATCTCTGGATGTAACTTGTGCATGATGTTTGCACACCAGGCCTGTACTGCATTACAAAATACTAGAAAGCAAACAGGGATTTTTACCTACTGGACCTTGGATGCATCTTGAAACTGCGGGTCCTCAAATGCGCCTGGAGATGTGGTTGTATGAGGGATGGGAACAGCGCCCTGCAGGTCCTCTCGGCCACAACCTCCTCCCCGGCTCCATGGACTGCAAGCTTGGTGAGGGCCCGGGGGGCCTAGGACGTGGAGGGGCTGTGGATAGGGAGCACGTAAACAAAAGCGTGCGAGGCTTTTGTGTTCTGAATGGTTCTGAGGCTCCAAATCCGCACCGGTCTCACTCGCCAGTGGATTTGCAGCCGTTTTGTTAGGCATCGGCACAGTCTGGATGTGGGGCAGGGCCCTGCGCTGTGCCACAGAGCCTCCCCCAGCAGCTTGTTCATCCCCCACCACCTCGGGCGGCCGCTGGACGTGGGGGGACGATCCCCCTCCCCTCCCCTCCCCGCTCCACAGGCCAGGGACCGCCTCGCCGCAGGGGCCCGCGCG
>NW_005841891.1:2176440-2205626 GCF_000455745.1 Alligator sinensis
GCGGGTTCGCTGTCCCCGGGGCCCGCGGGGGAGGGGCTCTGGGCCCGTCAGGAGAGAAGGAAAACCCGCGTGTCGCGCTGTGATCGAGTGGCTCCGGCCGGGACGCTGCCCCGCGCCCGCAGCGCCGAGACCCGGCCGCGCCTTGCGCCCCGCCGTGAGGGGGGATCGCGGGCAGAGCCGGGCAGCGTCACTGCGATGGAGCCCGCGGTAGATGAGAGAGAGTGTGTGTGGTGTCTTTTCTTTTCTCACCAACCCGCTCAAACAAACGGGTTTCCTTGTTTTTATATATATATATTTTTTATTTTTATTTTTATTTTTTTCCCCAAGAGACCCGGCCGCGCCTTGCGCCCCGCCGTGAGGGGGGATCGCGGGCAGAGCCGGGCAGCGTCACTGCGATGGAGCCCGCGGTAGATGAGAGAGAGTGTGTGTGGTGTCTTTTCTTTTCTCACCAACCCGCTCAAACAAACGGGTTTCCTTGTTTTTATATATATATATTTTTTATTTTTATTTTTATTTTTTTCCCCAACTCCCCCCTGTTGCGGAGCGGCGATGCCGGCGCGGGGCAGCGTGATGGTGCAAAACCGAAAACCCAGACCCACGGAAACACGGCTGTCGCTTCCCGAAGTGGGGGAGAAGGGAGTGACCCCTGCCCCCTTTCTCCACAGCATCGTCGGCATCGCTTTTATTTTTTTGCAATACAAAGGGCCTTCACAAAAAGCGGAAATGCTTAAAATAGCATTTGACCTGTCCTGTTTGCTTTGAGGAGTACTTTTTTTTTTGCTTTCTGCTGGGATGGTACTTGCACAAGAAACGTGCTCCTATTAGCATGGCAGGCTGTGATTTAGAAATCTAGAAAAAACCTTCCAGATCCAAAGAGTCTAAATAATATTGGCTAAAAAAAAAAAAAAGAATTTAGTTTTGTTTCAAAATCTCATTTGGCAAATAGGTTTAACTGATTATGCATTCCTAAGCTGGGATGAAGCGTGATAGAAGATGATGAAAACATGATTATCAGTGGCAGACAGGGTTGTTCGGGTAGATGCAATATCTTTTATTAGACCAACTAAAGAGTTGGAAAAATGTTCTTTGTAGGCTTTTGGGCACAAACGCCCTTCTTCAGGCACGGGGAGAGTCTGCTGGTGTTTGTGCGATCTTTTGGGGGGGGGGGGGGATAGAAGCTAAAGCCAATACGACAATGCAGGTCTGTGAAAATGCAGATGTGCGGCAGGGAAGAGCAGAGGGGATGGGGGTAAATGGGTGCTGAGTGGGGAGGGGACAGGACATGAGGGGCATGTTAACCAGTAATAAAATGTAGCTGGTAAAATGTAGAGCGGTTACCTGGGGTTGATGGCAAGCAGATTATAATGTGCCAGGACCCCTGAAACACACAAGATCATCATCAGCATGAACAGTTACAGGTTCAGCTTTCGCTGACAATAGAAAGCAGATCCCTTAGATGACTCGGAGCGCGAGGCCTTCATGTTCTGTAAGTCAGCAGAACAGTTCTATACTTGACATATTGCTTAATAGGAAATTGCTGTGAAAGGATTGTGAATTTGGAGAAGTATCAGATTAAGTATTCAGCCTGTCGCATTTGGAACTGTTTGCAAATAATGCAGAACAGTGGGCAGGGGCAGAAAATGGAAATAGGGAATTCCTTGGAGTGGCAAGAATGCAGTATCACTTCTGCATCATGTTGCAGTTAGAAAGTTTGGCAACATTTCTGTTTCAGGGAGGATGGTGAGGGGGCTGGACAGTTCCATTAACAACAGTGATGTGCTGATTTATTTCTTGGCGTTTTTTTAGTAAATACTAACTAAAATCAAGGAAAAACTGGTATGTTTTAATATACATTTAAAAATGTTCTGTAAGCTTTTTAAGTTGTGAAGTATTTGCACTTGCTGGGTTTTTTTGAGGTATGGTGAGAGAGTAAAGGTAGCCTAGTAGTGGAAACAGATTAAGAGAAAAATCTCTTTGTAAAAAAGCGATAGGATACAAAATATGAAGGAACCAGCCAAGCTTTTGAGCAAGAATCCAGAACCGGATCTGATGCCTGGGGTTGGATGGGGGAAGCACTCATGCCCTGGCACTTTTACAGTACTGGAGTAATTGCTGCTCGCTGCTTGTGAGGATATTTCTGTGAGGCTGCCACAAAATCCTTGTATTCTTACTTCCATTCTTTCTGTCTCTCTGTGCCATGCTGTGTGTGTGGGCACACGCGCTCTGGGAAGATGTAATTGTATTTTTTGGTTCAGTTCAGTCTTGGGCTCTTTCTGTGCTGGCTCTGGTTCCCTTGAGACATAAACTTGCAGTTCAGTTTTCATTTTTCTCTCCAGCTTGAGGCAGACAAATACAGCTTTAAAATACAGTGTAGCTGTTAGTTTTTAGAGGAAACCCAGTCTTTTGAGTACATTGCTTCTACATCTCTTTAAGATTGCTTTAAAGCATATCTGCACAAATGGAAGATAAGAGAAAAATTAAATTTACCTAATTCTTGCTTTATTTTCTGAGTCAGTCTGTTGGGATCCATAGGTAAGAGAGAAACGAATCCAACCTTTTCAAACAATTACCCAATCTTACTTCGAAAGAGAGACTGTGAAGATATGACAGTTGTCTTAATTGGGTATGAAATGACAATTTTTCTTGCTGCCTAGAAAAGGGGCCTGTTTGGGCCACTTAACCCAAGCTAAAATGATATTCTTGTTTTGGAGAGTACTTTTCCATCTTTGGTCAGGGTAAATTAAATTCTCTAACAAACCACTTAGTTACTCAAAGTTACACAAGTGTTTCCTTTCAACATTTTTTTTTTTTAATGCAGAAACATTGACATAATGCAGACCAGCTTCTACCCACATATTATTACCTAAAAGCAGACTCTCTTACCTTCATAAAAAATTCCTCATGCTTGCAACATAAAACCATCTGCAGTACATCAGTCCGTTACTTAGTTTCACTCAAATTCTGATGATTTAATGAAAGTAGTAAGACTTTCCAAGTAAAAGTATTTTTTTAACATTTATCTTTCTGAAGTAGCAGTCAGTTGTGCAATGGAGTATGACTCCATTCATAAGTAAGCCAGCAGCAATCCACACTCGATGCATGCTTGACTAGAAAGATATGGATCATTCTTTATATCCCTGTGATAGCTTAGATCTGCTGACATGCTTCTGTTTGTGGTATCTGTTTTTGCACTCTTGAGGATTTCAGTAGGGCTCTTGGACAAAGGTTTTCCCAACTGGAGGAGGATCTAGCATGGATTGTTGAGTGGTACGAGATGTTTTTATTTCTGCACTGTTGTGTGATGTGCTTTACAGATTAAAGATAACAAAATATTCATTTTAGGAAATTGAGTCCATGCACACTATTTGTGTACAGATAACGTACAATAAAGATTAGCTAGAGTGGTTCAGTAAGAGCGAGGAGAACAGAGAATACACAACATCAGTACCCAAGGTACTCTGTTTAAGGGTGGTTAGCAAATTACAGATTTCAGAGGAGAATACATTTTTCTCAGATATTTGATAAAGTTTCGTGTCTGAAATCCAGAAGTGCTGAACAAGACAGCAGATACATGCAGGAATAACTTAAATTGTTCTATAATGTTTAAGATTAGTCTCTTTAAATTCAGTTAATGTCTCTAAGACTGTAGTAATTAACTTTGTGTGTGACATAGAATGATGTCATCTTAGAAACTGCATGATTAAAAATTGTTCTCTTTATTTGTGTCAAACATTAAATTATTTTAGTAGGTCATCTTCCTACTTGAAATTGGGGGATAGACAACATTACATTTTCTTTGGAATTGGTACATCATTTCAGTCTTTCCTTTTACATTTTACTTCCCCAGTGACAGCAAACTGATGCCCATTTCAAATAGGTTTTTCCACTGTTGTCTGCCTAGACAAACAGACTTCTCAGACATTTCTCAATTAGCTTGTCTTGCATGTTGCTAAAGGAGCTAGGAGACATCTTTCATGAAGCAGGCTTTGTTATTTTGCAAATGAGCAGTTCGCTATGTGAGTTCTCTTACAAAACATCTATCTGTATACAAAGACTATCTCTTAATTAAGATTCCATTTTTGGATCAAGTCAGAACTGTAATTCTGATTTAATAATTTTAAGTAAAATACTCATGACAAAGGAAATAATTAGGTAGATTGACTATACCTGCTGATACAAACTGCGGAATTATAGAGTGGTGGCTAGCTGTCATATTTTAACTTACAGCCTTGAATGTACCACACACAATTATGCTAAAAAGGGTTGCATTGCACTACCAGTCATTCTGAAACTTGGGGAATATCAGAGTTAAGGTTACACATTCAACCTTGAAAGTAACCTTTCAGTATTTTATTTTTTGTAACTGAGATCTTGTTTTTCTTTTAAAAATGTATATATCAATAAAGGATTATATACATGTCCCCTCCCCTCTCTCCCAACACACACAATTTCATTATTTTGTGAGCAGCTCATGTAATGGGGTTATGTATTCAGATCCCGTGATCAAATGACCCAGTGATATGTTATCAAAGGAAAGCATTTTGGGTTCTATTGTTCAGGAAAGGGGTGAGGATTGTGAGTCATTTGTCCTAATAGTCTTTCAACTTCCCTTTGTCTCATTAACTTTTAAACTATTCCAAAATAAAACCAAACTGCATTTTGATTTTAGAGGACTTTCATTCTGATTTAAGATTTCTACAAAAGAGTCATTATAGAAAGCAAGCTGAGAGCAAGGGACGTGAACACGTCACTCACTGTTTCACAAGTGTCATGAAGCTCTTTGGCTATTAAGAGCCCTGATTCTGCTGCATGTGTAGATATGTCTCTTTGCCATATGAATGTAAATCTAAACCCTGAGGAAAGATTATTGAAAAAAAATTTTAACCTTAAAGGGGCAGTGGGTGCTATGACAGTAGTCAAGATAAATGCTGAGTGACTGAGATCAGTTGGGGAATGGTTAGAACATGAATTAACCCCAGGTGCTCATATGTACAAAAATCAAACTAAGTGACTATAAAACCGGGGGGGGGGGGGTCTTTATTTTGCTCAAATGATCCTAAATTTGGATCACTAATTCTGCCTTGCACGCTTATGCAGCACAGTGTGGTACTTGGACCATTTCAAGATGGTCCAAGTAACTGCAGATTTTAGAGCATCGAGAAAAGTCTACCTTTAAACAGAAAGCAGTTCTCTGCCGTGTGGCGATGCTCAATGAATGTGGCAAAATTTTTTCCTATAACCCTTGTCTTATTTACTGGCATACTTTATGTTCTTTGGGGAGGTTGAAGTTAATTTGCCAGTATAAGTTGTATTTATATGGGATGCCTTTAGAAGGTCTCACTAGCATATTTATGATGTAGGTGTCCCTTCTTTCACTCCCCTTTCCCTCCCCTCCCCCCCGCTTTTAACCTGAGTAGTTATGCCTGCAAAATATATTGTGATGTAAACCCAGACTAGGATTTAAAGGTCTAATAATAGAAAATGTTAACATTTTTGCCAACATATTTTGAAAATCTACCTTGGACAAGTATGCCTATATTACTATGTGGCAACCTAGTTTAGAGCTGGTAAAAGAGGTAGTTTTAGCTTTAATTTCAGTGGTGTCTGAGCAGCAGTTTGTCCAGGCATATTACATGCACTTAATAAAGAAATAAAAGATTTGTCCTCTGCAAATCTGTAGCTGAAGTAATCCTTCCTTTGGCAGGTCTATGTCTATTTCCTGTTTTGAAAGGCAAAGGATGTGGAGAGATGTTTGTACGCCACTGTACATTATAACTGGGTTCAGGAATGAATAGATGCATCATAGGGCAGTACACACTATTACATCACCTTGCTAATAGGTTACTGGGGAATGGTAATACGCTGTTTGCATCTTGCATTTGCCTACCCCAGAATATAAGTGGATAGATGAAAGCTAACCTGATGTATTTATACTGGTAGAGTACTACCCTTGATTTTTCAGAGAGAATTCTTATTAGATTGGGCATAGTTAGCTTGCTTTAGTGGTTGGTCAGCTGTCTGCTGGGTTGTGGCTTTTGGGTTTTTTTGTTTGTTTTTTACATTGATGCAAACATTTTTTCTGTTCATACCTAAATCTGTTCAGATCATTCAGTGGGTACAAGAACTGATACCTAACAATTCTAACTCAGCGATTTAAAATGTGAACTGAAAAAAAGTGTTTTGGGTGCAAGTACAATGATTAGTTCTGTCTGGCAAAGGAAGCTAAGAAATGACAGGTTATGACTAAAACCAATGTTTTATTTAGCATGAATAGCCAAGTGACAAAAAATAGCTTTTAAAAAGAGGCTAGCTGGAACAGGACTTAAGGTGGGTACTACATGGAAATGATCCTTGTGATCACAGTTTCAAATTAAATAAGATGGAAGACATGAAAAGAACTTACTTGGCAATCATGTGCTCTTTAAAAGATCTACAACACATCAATATGCAGTCATTACAAAGCTTTAGTTAAGCTGGATAAAGAAGCATGTATTTTGTAGTATTAGATGAAAATTGTTTGCATTTTTTCACTATCAAACATTTTTATCAAAACCCTATCTTCCTATTCCAACTTCAAAGCTTAAGGTTACAAAACTCACAAGATTAGGCCTTCAATACAAAACTTTAAGCGTAACAAAAATCTCTCTCTAGTACATTTTGTTTATTTATCAACACTATATATATCATAAAAACAACTTACCACTCAGCTCACCAAAAACATGGATGTATTTTTTACTGTGAATTCCTGGACTGTCATACCGGATCCCTTTCCTTTCCCACCCAAGAAAGGAGAAGGGGTAGTTACAGGTTCTTGGGTAAAAACTATAGTGAAATTTATTTTTAAACCATTCTTTTGACAGTTTTCCTCTGAAAATTTTGAGCAGAAGCACTTTTCTTTCAGTCTGGCTTTTCAAGAACAGTTCTAGATCAGCATTTGGCAATGTCTTTTAGCAGCGGGTTAAAATGATTCAGCTAGAGTCTGAGGAAGGCTGGCACTAGGACCTGACAGTGGCATGAGCAAAACCAGAATGCCACTGGAGCCCCCCAGCTCTGTGGGTCAGATCCAGCAATGCCACAGCTTTAGATTATATGAGGCACACAATTGGTATTAGTTTAACATAACTATGCAAATGACAGCAGTTTCCACAGAAAAAATAAATGCAAAAACTCATAATAAGCTTCCCTGTATGATTTCCTATGATACATTTTATTTTAATAGTTTAATGTAAATACATCTGATTTGTCTGTAAAATCATCCAGCTGTTAATTTTTTTTGTAAACAGGTGAAAACATTTCATTCTGATTTACAGCTGTTCTTAGAACTTTAAAACTGTCATAATTTATTCTACTGTGTGCATGTTTTAATTAACATAGTACAGTGATTCCCAGCAGGGGGTCTGTGGCACCCCAGGGTGCCTTGAGATCCTTTCGAAGGAGCTATGGGGTGCCAAGAAATGTTAGCTCGGTTAGGTATGCAAACATGGTTCACAAGATAAGCTTCAAGGTTTCCAATAGGAATCTGTATTTTTAAAAACATTTTGCTCTGCTGTGGTCTTTCCGAGTCCTTTGAAACAGTAGAATAGACAAAAAAAGAATGAAAATGAAGAGCTGGCATTTTCCAAGGAGTCTCTTGAGTCTAAAAGGGTTGAGAAGCACTTATGTATTATGAACATTAAGTTGTGTGATTTTATGATCATATCTTTAGTTTTCATCCCTGCAGGTAGCAATGCTGCTTCAAGTCATTCTGGCTCCCACTGTAGGAGCTCATGGGCATGAGATCTGAGTCCTTTGAAGAGCAGTATCCCTCAGAGCTGTGCTTGCATCCTGTGCCTCCTTGTGCTACAATAGAAGGATGTAAAGGGGGAAAGAGCTGTGGCTTTCTTTCAGTTTAATTTTGCATGACAACTTGACAGATCAGTGAGTGTTTCTACTCTTTAGAGCTCTTTGTCCCATCCCCCTCTCCTTCCCATCTAAGGTGTTGTTTATTTTGTTTGTTTTTTTAAAAGATAATTGCTGCCCCCACTTTTATGGCAAATCACTTAATGACAGCTGTCATACTTCAAAGGAAAGGTTAACCTTCTAGGTTCAAGTCCTGCCCACTTCCATGCTGGACAGTACATCTCAAGGGTTCACCTAGCCAGCCATGCCCCAGATTTGTTTTCATCATGATCAGCAGATTCGGAGGTGGGTAGACCAGTCTGTGGGTTGCTTTGGTTGCAGAAGATGCTGGTTACTGCTAATGCAAGATCCTTTAAATCAGCGTTATCCGGTGCTCCTTGGAGCACAAATTAATCCTTGATAACTAGGCAGAAGGAAAAAGACAAAGAGGATGATGGTGAAACGGGCACCAGCAGTTTAAATACTGACTACCTCACTGCCAAAAATCTTGGAGCTGGCGGTTTTAGCACCAGTGGCTCCAGCAATTGCATTAGTACCCCAAGCAGTGAAGCCTATACCTGTGCCCACACAAAGGCAACATTGACTCCGTCCTATTGAGCCTAAACACAGCTGCAGCCTCCGAACTCCCAGAACTGAAACTCTGTCTTTGGAGGAATTAAGTTACAATGCTTTGATCAGAACTGCAGCAGCACAAGGGACTTTGTGTCAACCTTGGTGCTGGTATATATGACAGAGCCCAAAAAAAGTCTGTGGAAATGTTACTGATGTCACAGGGTGTCATTCAAGGAAAAAATAGACTTCTCATTATGGTTGCTGACATGCTCTTTCTTGGTTAGTTCTGTGCTGAGAAGGTGACCCCTTTCTCCCTCCACAGGCATGGTTCAAAGAGTTGTCATTCTAAACTTGGCCTCAAATAAGACATGAGTAGCAGTGGGCTCATTAGCCCCATTCAAGCCACTATTTGTATGGCTCCTTGGCCACACTCACCTTACTGGTTAGTATGACTTGGTCACACTCATCTTATTTTGAAGAAAACTGTCTTGCCCTGGAGGTAGAAAAATGACAGAAATGGGAGCAAAGGAAACAAGATGGAGAAATCCCCAGTTTGACCCTCCCTTGAACCACCACCTATGGCATTTGCAAGAGGGTCTGTGGCTAAAAAAGCCGATTCTAGAGCCATCGAGGGACTCATTTACAACCCTTTGCTTGACCCATAGGAGTGATCATCCTCGACCATGAGGGATCACCACCTCCAACTGTGCACTGATGCTCCATGTATCCAAAGACTGTATAGGGAATTTTGTTGATATGGGCAGCCAACATTATTTGGACCCAGTTCAGGCCTTTATGATGTAGATTCTTGGTTTACTTATTACTCTTCAAACAGACCTTCATTCAGTTCTGTTTAGGCTCCAGCCCATAGCAGTTTGGGCTTGCTGTCTTTTTGTAGTCATGCTTTCATTTTTTATTTATTTTTTTCATCCAGTGGACTTTCAGATTCCTCAGAAGGCTCTTACATAGATAACTGCCAGTTAGAGAACTTACTCCTGCTTGGGACTTGAGTGTAAACCTCCTAATGTTCATGAAGTCTTGTCTTTTTTTTTTGTTTTGTTTTTAATGCTACTTGCCATAGGAGCCAACTTATTTTTTTTGCCAGTGAGGGAGGAGCTAAGATAATGGACATGTGCCCCCCACCCTCAGTCTGCCAGTGTGTGGGGAAGGGGGTGGGGTGTGGGCACAGGTGATGTGGCAGGGGGGTGGAGGGATTTGTGTCCCCTCAGATTCCTGCTCTTATAGTGGGGCGCGGGACTGCAGCTGGGCCAAACCAGCTCTGGGCAGGAGCTGTCTCTGTGGACAGGACCTGGCACAGGAGGGAGCGCCATGCCACCATGGCTGCCATGGTGAGGTGCCCCGCCTGGTAGCAGCAGGGACACAGTTCTGGTCCCCCATCATTGCCATGCCCTCCCCGATGCATCATTTATACCTCATCCCCCTCTCCCCCTGCCCCCTTAGACTTACCTGGTGGGAGCTGTGAGAGCTGTTCTCCACCGTTGCTTGTCTGCCACATGCATATGCATGCACAAATGCATGTCATGCCCCCTGCCTCAGATCATACTCCTCGCTCCCCGCAACCCCTTGCAGGGTTGAGCTCTGCGAGCCTGCAGGGAGAAACCCACAGTTTCCTGAGTGTTTGAGGTAATATGGTATTTATGGCTGTAGCCACTCATGCTGAATGTCAGCCTGTCTCTTCACAAAAAGAGATACAGCCAGAATCCAATTCAGCATAAATGCAATAGACCATGACCAACCTCACTAATAGGGACTGACCCCTGTGTGGTGAAAACATGTGGTTTATTGGCAATTGTATGATGTAACTGTTTACATTGGCATGCTCTGATAGCTATACAAGTATAGCAAAACCATTGCACTTTAATCCTGTTTCATTCAGGGTTAAATTTATATGGATTTATCTGGTTTGTATCTCCATAGGGGCATGCAGAGGTACAGTTACAATGTAAAAGGCCATATGCCCTCCAGATCCCTTTTGAAGGGCTCAGAAGATACATTGGGCCATAGCATAGGGGCTTCAAGCTCACTTTGCGTCCCAGCCCAGATCTGGACCCATGGGGCTCCTCACAAACTAGATGCAGCCCAAAGTACAGGATGGCCCGATCTCAGGTCATGCAGTGGTGGCAGCTCTGGCTCCAGGCCAAGCCACGTGGCCTAAGAGATGGGACTGCATCAGCGATGACAGGTGAAGCAGCTAGAGGGTGCCTGGAGCTGTATCAGCCCTTGCCTGTCTTCCTGCTGCAGATGGCCATGTTTATTTGGGGGCCCAAGAGCCCCAGATGCTGTAATACAACACTCCTCCTCTGACCTCAACCCCTCCTAACTTTTAATGGCCTGGATAAAGTGGCTCTGCAAGCTGGATGTGGCCCACAGACTGAGTTTGACGCTTCACACAGCAGCAAAATGCATTTGATTGGAACGTGTTTGGGATTCTACTGCATATCACTTTCATTCTTAAGATAATTTTAATAACAGCACCTGCATGCACATAGGAAGTAACACATTGTATTTCCCTGTTATTGAATATGATGTAGAACTCGGAATAAGTGCATTTACAAATTTGAAAATGATGAAAACTGTCTTCAAAAGGTGAGGATATTTTGGGAGGTGGTGATAAATCTTTTGTTGGACAAACTGCATGGTGGGGGAGAGATTTAGACAAGCTTTTGAGCTCAAATGACTCTTCTCTGGATCTGAGAAGCAGGCACAGCTTGAGCCAAGTAATGAATAGAAAGAAGAGCAGTCTGTGTAAAACTCCATATATACACATGTTAAGTGTACCTTATTGAAGAAATTAGACAAGACCTTGCTCTCTGCAGTCTGTTATATTAACCATCAAATACAATTTTAACAATACTTTTCTGGTAGATCTACTGGCTTTCTCTTTCCTGAACTGTTTATTTCTTATTGAATATAATCTTCAATTATTTACTAAGCCCCAAGGATTTTCATACAAAATATATTTTTTCAACAAGCTTAGGGCATTAAAACTCCAAGCATGGATGAAGCAAACTGTACAGTAATAGTGTTCTTTAGCTAGATAAGAAGAAATGCTTTCCACTTAAACTTAATTTATGTCAATACATAGTCTTAATGAAAGCCCTGGTATTTTATCAGTAGAATCATGTGATGCAACATATTTAATGTTTGTAGCTTGCTTATATGTAGTAGTGAAGCTATCCATCTGAATAATAGCTATATTCAGTGTGTGAGATTTTAAGAGTTGCTGTGTTCATCCCCGTAAAATATAAAGCTCTAAAAAAAAATAAAAAATGAAAGTATGTTTGCCCAAGCTGGGATTTATGACCTATATCCAATATACATGATACTTTGTAACATCAATGTTGTAAGTCCAGGGCTTTATTTATATATAACCTAATACTTGCATCAAGATTTTGTGCAGGCTGGCTCCCGGTCCCGTCCTCGCCGGGCGCGAGCCAGGCCCGTTTGTGTGCACGCGGGCTGTGGCCGGCAGCCCGGGCACACGGGGCCAGAGAAAAACCGCGGGGTGGAATAGTACGCTCGAGCTAGAATCAGTCACGGAGGCGTAATGGTTGATTGAAAAGATTATTTACTTACACCGGAGATGGTCGCGGTGCAGGCTGGACAGTTTCCAGGTACAGCTCCGCTTCAATCCTCGTTGGAGGACTCAAAACTCGGTTCCCAGGATCCTCGGAGTGGTTCAGACTCCATGGTGTCGATAACTGGGTTCTGTTCCCAGGATCCCCGGAGCGGTTAAGACTCTGTGGTGTCGATAACTGGGTTCTAGGGTAGGGATTCGTCTGGGCTGCGATCGGTGACGGGGAGAGGCTAGAGGCCGTCGGTAAGTGGTGCCCCGGAGTTTGCTAGGCTCCGGGGGTTCAGCAATTGGGGCCTCTATCGCCTTCTTAAGAAAGACGCGCTGGGTTCGAAAGGACCCACAGTGCTTAGAGATCCGTCTCTCCATCTCTCTCTCTCTGTCTTTCTCTCCATCTTTCTCTCCAACTTGGGCGGAAACCACCGAAGCCTTTTGTACGGCTAGCAAGCCAATAGCTAGCCGCCACGTGTGCCTAAATTAAGACCGGCCAATAATGTGGCTCAAATCTTAATACAAATGGCGGGAACTCCTTTGCAGCGTGCATCACTATAATGCAAGAGAAATGCACAATGCAAAGAAGGCTACAAAACGGCGGGAAACACTTTTGTGCACGCGGGTTCTCTATAACAACAGAACACTCCGTCGTGCAAAAGAGCTGCAATTCGACGGGAACATAATTTAGCGGTGCCGAAGCGCACACAATCAAAAAATCCACAACTTTGGGTTGTGACAGATTTGACAACACTGTCCTTTATTATAGTATTTACTGTAAAGCAATAGACTACCCATCCCCAAATGCACTTAAAATATTTCTTGTAGCTGGTATTCAAAGAATACTTGATCTTTCAAGAAAGAGGAATTAAGAACAGGCTTACCCTATATTCAGTGTGAAGTCAAATTCCTTCAAAATATGCTTGAGGCCTGATATTTAGTCCGTACAGTTTTACTTGTACGGGACCACAAAGTCCATGTAAATTCATGACAGAACCAAAATTGGGTCTCTGAAGGAAAAGCAAGAGAGAGAGAGAATTTTAGCAAAACTTGCAGTATATTTAAGGGATACTCTTTAAAAAAGAACTTTAAGAACCAAAAAGCTTGAGTTGCACCTGTCCTGGACTTGGTTGATGCAAAAGTTTTGTTTTAGTTTTAAATGATGACAGGTTGAAATATAGAAACCTTTGGCAACACCTGTTTTCACTACTTCATCTTCCACAGAAGTGTCCATTGGGTATATGTATGGAGGGGTGAGGGGAGTAAGTCCCTGAAGGCTTTTTGAACTGGGGAGATTTGCCATGAAGTCTCCAATTCTCTGATTGGCAGAATTTATTTCTAGCCTTCCTTCACCTAGTCTCAAGCTTTTGTTTTTCTGTGGACTTCTCTATCTCCAGGCTTAGAGAATTTACTACTAGTGGAGTTTTTTTAAAAATTGTCTTATAATAGATGTGTACTAGAGAATACCAGTTACATTTCAGTTTCTTCACATATGCTGTGGGTTCTGCATATGAACAAAGTTACAACAAAGAACAACTTATGAACAAAGTTCTTGGACTCATGTAAAATTGAGGCAAAATACTGCTGATGAAAATTGGCGATTCCATGAAAATTGCAGTGGATGCAAGTTAAACAAGTATAAGTTAGACTTCAAACGTTAGGAATCTCTGACAAACAGGGAAAAGCTAGCAATGAAACTTAGATAGAAACTGTTGTTTGTTTGTTTTTTAACAAAAGTTTTGTCAGAAGAATATTACACATTGCCATTCAAAAATATAAAAGATGTATACATATACATGTGTCACAGGCAGCTCGTACATCAAAACAGTTGGACTGGATTAACCTCTCGAACAGTTTCTATTTTATAGTTAGTAGTAAAATCATATGCGAGTCATTCTAATATAATAAAAGCCTTAGTCTGTCTGTCTGTAACACTTTAGTCACACTCTGATTGGTTGTCTTGGTAGCCAGTCACAATGCTGACTGAAACAACCAATCAGTGTGCTCCAAGAGCATTCCAAACAGGAGGCTGTGTGGCGGAGTGCTGCCACGATATGTGGGGGGGGCCAGGACAGCACTGCTGGCCTTGGCTGTAGTAGAGACTTGATTAATCGAGCCCACTTCTGCGCACTGTAATTACAGCGCATCAAAACAGCCTCACTGCATATGTATAGGCACCCAATGAGTACTATATGTAAATTATTGCAGATATATTTATTTCAAGGTCAGTGTTTTTGAATTTCTCACTTTCATGTACTCAGAGAGTGCAGGGTTTGACAGTAAGGAGAGAGGGAAGGGGCTGCAAGAAGAGGAAGTTGGGGGGCACAGCAATGGGGCTGACCCCCCAGAATTGTTTTTCCTGCTGTGGGAGGGGGGCATATTCAAGGCAAACCTTGAATAACTGGATAGTATACCTGGAAAATTATAACATGTATAAGTTTTCCACCGACAGAAACTACTTATTATGATGTTGTCTTATACTTGAGTAAATACAGTAGTAGTATTTAACTTTTGTTCAGTTCAACTCTAACAGTATTTTGCTCATCTAAGAAATGTAGGATTTGGCACACGGCCTCTCATCCGCAAAAAAGATCAATAAACCTTCTGAGAAATTAAAAAACACTGACCTTGAAATAAATATATCTGCAATAATTTACATATAGTACTCATTGGGTGCCTATACATATGCAGTGAGGCTGTTTTGATGCGCTGTAATTACAGTGCGCAGAAGTGGGCTCGATTAATCAAGTCTCTACTACAGCTCAATCATGGGTCTTGAGTCACAGATCCATTGCAGAAGTTGTATGTCTTTCTGCAGGGAGGAGTAAGCTATAGGCCAGGATTTCTCTCCTTTTCTTTCCTCTGTGATTTCTTCTCTGTGGTGGAGGCAAGGTGCCTTACCTCAAAGTGGGATGTTGCTCTGTTGAGGTTGTCGCTCCATTGGAGCCGTTAGCAGCCAGCTCCTTCCAGCTCCCAGCACACTTCTTCCATAATTATTTTAACATGCAGTTTTGCATTGGAGAATGTAATTGAAGTTCCCTCGGTAGATTGAAATGCATTTGGCCTTTGCATAAGCAAAGAGCTTGAAATAATCAGCTGAAAAGATTTTACTTCTCATTTGCAAGCACTAGAGATGCTTTAAATGTCCCTAGCCTTTTTTTGCTATGTTCAACCTTGCAATTAAAATAATAGGTATAAAGTCTGCTCTCAGTCCTTCCAGAGAGAGGTGATAACAATTGCTGTGTATCTGTGAGGTTCCCAGTGATTTCCTTTCTTCCACTCAAAAGATGGACAAGCATCCAACCTCTGCTTGTATGCTTAAATACCTTCAGAAACTTGATGAACCATGTCTACCAGAAATCAGCAGATGCTGCTGTATCCAAGATAGTGGTATTGGTCAGTCTAACTCTTTAACATGGTAATCCTCACAGCATGAAAACAATTTTATTTTTGGATCTACCAGGCCATAATCGATATCCAACAGTTCTGAGCACAACTTTGTGAATGAAATTGGAAAAGAGAATTTCCTTCACCTTTACCACTCAGATGCAGATTTTTATCTGTTTGCATCATCATTCAAACATGAAGTGTGACTTCTACTCAGGTTCTAACACATCATATTGTTCATTTGTTGCTTCCATCTTTACACCGTAGTGACTACGGGGATACTTGAAAGCCATTTTGTTGATGGTCAAGGACAAAAGATGGTAACTGTAAGTTAAATGATTTTCATTACTGTATGTTATACTTTGTGTAACTATAATATTTAAAGTCTATGGTGTGTGTACGCCACAGAGGCCAGGTTTAGGGGATTTCAGCCCGAACTGTTAATTTGAATTGCATAATGTGTGTTTACTTAAAATCTAAATCATAACGTTATTGTGTTTCTTATAGTGGCTTTATTATTTACCACTTGTATTGCAGTAGTGGCTAGAAGCCAACCAGGTCTGAGTTCCTTGTGCTGAATGTTGCAGACACACAGATACTAAGTCCCAGCCTCAAAAAGGCAATATGAGAAGAGATGATGCCCAAATTGGAGGTTCTAAGTCTGGGTATCAAGGATGCAACTGGGGTGCTCAATCTCTGGCCCAGTGGCAAATCTGGCCCCTGGAGCTGTGGCATCCAGCCCACAAGGCTCCCCATGGGTTGGGAAATTTGGCTGCAGGGAGGCAGTGGCAATTAATGCCACTATCCTTCCCCACTGTGAAATTCCCTAGCCCCACGCAGCTGATTTGGGACTGAGCTGTGCCCCCCCGGCCCCTGGATGGCTGGACCATGCCCCTTTTCATCAACAAGGCCAGATTGGGGTTGGGCCAAAACCCCTTCCCCCATGAAGCTGGATGGGAGCCAGGCTGTACCCCGCTCCCCCTCCCACCACCTATTTGCAGCTGGATGGAGCCCCACTGCACCTGCCCCAGGTGCCAGAATGAGACCACCAACTGGGTCTACTTTGCAAACAGAACGAACACCACCCATCCAGCCCATTGGGTAAAGAGGTTGAGCACCCCTGATCTAGACCAGCAAGAGCTTTAACAGTGAGGTGTATTACTTTAAAAAAAGAAATACTTTATTTGTGACAAGTTCCAGGCTGTGATTCTAGCATGTTTTAGGGGTCTACTGATAAAGATTTTTTTGGCTGATATCGATGACTGATTATTAACCAGCCATATCAGCCGATACTGATCCGATAGCCAATATAAAACCTGGCAGCTCGGAGAGCAGCATCCGGCTGGTAAGTCTGTGGGGGAGGGGAGGGATGCAGATCAAGACATCCCCCCCTCCCCCCCATGGTGAGGGGAGGGAGTGGAGCTTGGGCAAGGGCAGGCACCGCCAGGATGGAGTGGAGCTTGGCTGGGAGGGGAAGCTCCTGCTGCTGTGCGCACCCCTGCAGGAGGCCTCCCAGATTTGTGCACGGGGTGAGGGTGGGCTGCCTGCTGTGGGCTCAGGATGGGAGGCTGCACCAGCATCTTTCTTGTGAGGTGGGCAGGCAATGTTGGCCACGGGGTGGGCTACAGCCACCTCAGAATTCACTGTAGCCACCTCCCAGTGCTACTGCCCACCCTGTCCACCGCCCTGAGTGCAGTCCCAGCCCAGCGCCCTGACTGTGAAGAGAGACAGCAGGCAGCCCAGCCTTGCCCCATGCACAAATCTGGAGGGCCCATGCTTCCCACAGGGGTGCATGCGCTGGTGGGACCTGCCCCTCAGATAAGCCACTTGTGGCTCTGTCCTGCACCTTACCCCGCCCCCTGCCCTTGCACCAGCCCCACTTCCTCCCTCACTGTGGGGTGCCTTAATCTGTTCCCCACCCCCCACAGACTTACCAGTTGGGCACTGCTCTCCAAGCTGCTAGGCTGCATTCCTGGCCATGTGCATGCATGCTGCTGTGTGAATGCATGGAGCATTTATTGGTGACATCAGCTGCATTGGTCAAAAAAACCCGATTGCTGATAATGTAAATTTTTCTTTTATTGGTGCCAATACAATATGGACCAATACATCAATGCACCTCTAGTATTTTTAGTATATCTTTTAAGTTATCTCTTCTAGTTTCCATATGGGTATTTTAATGATAATCGAAGGACAATGTAGTTACAGATCTAAATGCCCATGTATCTTAAAGTAACCCAACATAAAACAGTGAACTGTAGCAGCAAGAATTCATCTGAACCAAAACTTTTCTGAGTTAGAATGATTAAGATAATTGTACTGATATTTGTCTTTGAATAAACAATTTTATCTTTTGATTTTTTTTATTTTTTTTTAAATCTAAAAAGTTGGTAAAATTTCCTTTGTTTTCCTTCATGTCAAAAAATTAGTGTTTCTTTCCTGGCAACTACTAATAGAATGTTGTTTAGTTAAATTTCAGATATGCCTGGAATATAATGTCCAATTAAATTTGCCGTTTTGCTCTTTGAAAATGTCATTCCATTATTTCGGTGTTATAAGATGAGCCTCCCCTGTTCCTCTAGTATAAATCATTCTCTTGGGTACTTTTGTCTTGCCTTATGATGACTGTCTGTCTTCTGTAATTGAATGCAATTGCACAGATGAACATTATGTCGAAACATTATGTAAGTGGACGTTCTTCTTTATAGATCTGGAAAAATTATGATTATGTTCCCTTCCTGGTAGTAGAAAGACATTGTAATTCTGAATTATTACATTTCTAATACAGGAGATTCTGCATGCCTTCATATTACTGTTGTCTTATCTTCAGATTGCACATAGGTTGTCAATCTGAAATACCCCTCATTTCAGCTTCTTGGATTGATAATTCATAGGTCACTGATCAGCAGATCTGGGGCTACATTTGTTAGCGTTCACCTTTTAAAATGTGCTTCACCCCTCCCAGTGAAGAGAAGAACATGGTTTTTAGCACAGGCAGAGACTCTGGTCTACAAGACACATCTCTGCTTTAAATTTAATGTCGACAAATGCATTTAAACTTAATTTGTAAAAATGCATTTGTTGTTGAGCCTTCCTGTTCTGCGTAGGTTATATTACAAGCATTACATACTGCTTTGTTAGATCAGACACAGCAGCTAGGTTTGCCTTTCCTAATACTACTTTAATGCATTCACTCCAAACTGTTCCAGTTTCTACGTTCTGTATCAACCCTTTTCCCCATAGCAACAAATCACAGCATCCATTTCGCACACATGATTTAATTGCACACAAATTATGTCCCATAGGAAAAGTTCTAGTTAATGATACATACTTGATATGCTAGTTTGTTTTTTCCATAACCTTTTGCAATATCTAACATGCTTTGTAATGGATTTGTACTTCTTTTTTTAATTTATGGCATTTTATAGCAACAATTGATGGTTCCTTTGTCTGTCTAAACTATCCAGAATCCAGTTCACTTCTACTGTAATGGATAAAATGTACAACTGAACCAAAACATTCCGTGCTGCGAGTTTACTGTCTTTCTGTTAAAATATGCCAAACTCTACCCTTGTTGTGTAGAATATGGGGATATTTTTACATGTATTTACAAAAATGTCAGAAACACTCCAAAGACCTGAAAAAAAAATCTTTAAAATCAGGCCTTTCAGGGCTAATTTGATTTGAAAAATCTGTGCTGACTAGAAGTATTTAACTACTTTCCATCAGTACAGAAATGAAGGTCAGTTAATTTTTTTTTGTATTGGTAGGTGTGAAGCGGATTAATTCTAGGGAAAGCAAGCATGTCAAGGTATAAGTGGTAATGTGCTACAGTGCAGGGCTTTTTCCTTGAAACTTTGAGGCATGTTTATTACTTAACTGGCCAGATATCTTCTACTTGTTTTCATTTCCTTATTAGGAGAGGATTAAATGACTTGCATTTAAGAGGGGAAAAAGATTTTTAGGGAAAACAAATCATGTTGCATGTATAGGTGGAATTGGGTATGGTGCAGTATTTTCTTGCAGCTTTAAGGTACTTACAGTTTCAAGCCTCCAAATATTCATTAAACAAAACCAGCGCATAAAAGTTTCCAATATAAGATTGTCTTTTGGAGACATCTCTCAACAAATCTTGTTTCTATTAAATTAGTATTTACTTAGTTTAAAATGAAGTAGCTTCAGGAATGTTGCTTGTCAAAATTATGTTCATGAAATAAAAATACAAAATCTTTTTTCTTTTTTTTTTAAACATTTTTAGGCTGCTAATTAACATTTCTCTGAGACCTACAAGCATGACTAACAGCATTATTTTGTTAGTTGAAGATTGACAGGTTTATTTCCTAGATCAAAGAATTATAGAAAAAGTAGGGCTTCAAGGGACCTTCTCTGGTCATCCAGCCCAACCTCCTGCCCAAGTCAGGATCATCGCTATCCTAACCATCCCATACAAACTTTTGTCTAACCCAGGGGTATCAAATATCCAACCTGCAGAGCCTCACAGTTTGACTCCTGGTGCTGCCCTGTTGACCCACATGCTCTGGCTGGCTCTGTGGTGCCTGTTGGGGTCAGCATCCTGTGCTGTGGTGCTTGCTGCACTCGCTGGATCAGGCATGGTTGGTGGGAGGGTTGTGGGCCTGATCTGTCTTATGGATTGGCCCCACACCACTCATCTGGTCTACAGGGCCAGATGAGTTTGGCACTTCTGGTCTAACCTATTGCTAAAACTACAGAATCAACCCTGTCGTACAACTACAAGGCACAGATAAAGCAGGGGGCAACACAGATAAATAATACGGTAAGAGCATACATAGTGCAATCCAAAGTGTTAATTCTAATAGACAATGGCCATGGCTAACACAAGTATACAGTTCCCCTGAGATCAAGATCCTTGATACAGGTAGCTGGAGGTAACTTCCTTGGGAAAACTGAATGCAAATGAATGGCTGTGAACAGGAAGAAATTATCCTGGATTAGAACTGGGGTAAAATTTCCAGGATTAAGGCAGTTTTACCTTGGTTCAAGGGGTTGTATTATGTGGCTGTTAACTTTTTCTTCTTGGGGCACCTGGTATCCTATGATGTCCTAAATTTTGTGTATCCATGGCCTAATGATGTGCATGTAAAGGGGATTATTTAAACTGCGGTGGAGACATTCATTCAAAATTAGGAGCTTTTATGAGAGAGAGGGATCCAGAGCTATTAGACCAACTGATTCTAGTCTATCCATTCAGTGATTTTATGCAGTTGAATTAATTTACTTGGAAGGGTAATTCCAATTAATATTCCTGATGACTTTCTGTGTAAAGATAGTCTATAGATGTAGAATGTCCACGATCTTCAAGAGCCTGTGGGGTTCAGCTTGTGCCATAATAAACTTGCCTGACTTTCAGGAGGCTGTGCACTCAGCATTCTGACAAAAATGCCTGTTATTGTCTCTTAAATTTGGCACCCAAAATAATTGATGGGTTTTGGAAGTCTTAGCTAGTACATTTTGAAAACTTTACTTTTAAGTGGCATATGTGTTGCTTTCACCTGCTTCATTCCTGGGAATATTCTTATGAAGTGTATTTTTTATATACAGTAAGTTATGTCGCTTTCTTAAATCGAATTAGCTGAAGTAGAATGATGATATTTCACACTATCTTTTCCTTCTGTCTTCTCTTACATCAGTCCACTGGGACACACAAGAAAAAAGTTACCTTGCTTCAATGTAAGGCAGTTTTTCTTTTCATTTTAGCATGAAGTCTTGCAGGGCATTTTGCTGGGGTATCTTGTGTCATCTATATCTTATTTCCACACTATCATACTTACTCTTATCTTATTGAATATAAGAATTTGACAAGTTCAGAATGTTTCTCTTACATTTTTCCATTTTGTCTTAAATCTATGTAGCAATATATGCTTGTTGTTATTCTTAATCCTTTTCAATAGTTGATTTCAGAATTGCTTTAAGTATTGTGGCTTTAATGTGTTGTATGACCTAGTAAAAAGCGCTTATGAAGGCTGTCTTCAAATAATAAATTATTTAAGTCATTTGTTCCCAGACTATGGCTCCTGAGGCCCTGCTAAGTGGTCTGCAGGTTGCACTGCCTCCCATAGCTTTTCAATGCTAGTTTGATATGGATATTTCATCTGCAAATATGCTGAGGGCTAACTGGTCCACTCATCCTTTTGTAATGTGCAAAGTGTTAGTCCTTTCATTAGGAGATTTTAAAACAGTTGCATGTAATGATAGTTTCAAATGCATCTTTAAAAATGAATGATGTCAGGTTTGATATTAATCAAGTTAAGAAATATAGGCTAATTGTGGAGTTCTGTTCTGCTTTCATGATCCCCACGGCTGGCTGCTGAAAGGGCAGGGGGGTATTTGTATTTTTAGTGGGAGCGTTGGAAAGAAGGTGGTATTTGTATTTTTAGTGGGAGCGTTGGAAAGAAGGATTTTGACTAGTCAATCATCTTGATGGAAAGAGGCTTAGTTACTATTCCCTGGAGTTGTATGGTTGTGGAAATATGTTGGCGCATCTCTGTTCCCAATCCCATTCCCACGTATTCTTTTAAAGGAGCTGCAATCAACTGGGAGAGAATACTTCACTGTAGAGCTGACAGATTTGCAAGCCCAGCATAAGAGACGGTAGCATAACTAAAGGAGGGTGGTAACTGGGGCAGCAGTCCTAGGCACCTAGGTGGGGCGGGGAGAGGGGATAAGCAGAAAAATAACAGCTGCTGCCTCAGCAGGGCAGCCCTGTTGGCAGCAGGAGCAGCTGGCAGTTATTGCTGTCCTGGGCTCCCAGTGCTCCTCTTGCACCTCTGATGAGGGATATGGTGGGCTAGGGGAGGAGGGATTGTGCCTTTTGTGCTTTATAGCCTGGGGACTTGGGGCAGCAATACACGGTCAGCTGTAAGGGGTAGGTACAGCTTATAGGTACAGCCCTGTTGCTGATTTTTAACTTGTGCCAGAGATCGTTTTAGTCTGTGCAGCTTTCTATAGAATCCAGGATATGCAAATCGGATCTAAAGAAGATGCAGAATAGATGCAGTTGTTTTTGCTCATGCAAGTGTTTTAATATAAACTTTTGAAAGAGAAAACATCAAGAACTTCTGATAGAGTGCATCTTGCAGTTGTACAGTGTAGACAGCCATACCTGACTCTATTATTTATCATTGTCACTTTAAATGTAAAAATATATGTGTATGAAGTTTGTTTTCTTTGTTTTGGAGGTTTTTTGTTTGTTTTTTTAGGGAGGAGTTTTTAAATTTAAAACATTTTAATTCTCAGATTTATGAGCTTGTTATTACTTTACTTATGCTGTTTGGTTGACTGTTTGTACTTCTTCATTACAGGATGTATGACAACATGTCCACAATGGTGTATCTAAAAGAAGAGAAGTTGGAGAAGCTTACCCAAGATGAAATTATTGCTAAGACAAAGCAAGTGATTCAGGGACTGGAGGCACTGAAGAATGAACACAATTCAATTTTACAGAGCTTACTTGAGACACTGAAATGTTTGAAGAAAGATGACGAAACTAATCTGGTTGAAGAAAAATCAAACATGATTCGAAAGTCACTAGAAATGTTGGAACTTGGACTTAGTGAAGCACAGGTAAAATAGGAGCAAGAGTAACCCATTTCAAACCGTGACTGCAGTTAAAAACAAAACAAAAAAAAAAACCCCAAAACCCACAAACTCATTTCTTTTGGGGGTCTCAGAAATGCAGAGCAAAGCATCCAAAAACACTTTTTAAAGACTTGCATACAATAAAAAATAGCAGCATCTGTTTCTGCAGAGGAGATATTTAAATATTATCAGGCCTTGTAGGGAAGGGGATGGGTGAAACTAGAAAGAGAGTCTGGCTGTTTTATTGGATTCTGAAATTAACCATAAATGGGGAGTAAAAATCTTGATCCTACTAGAATAAACATCAAAACTCCATTGACTTCAGTGTGGGATAGGCTTTTCCATGCCACTTGTCATGTAGTATCTGAGTGCCTTGTTTTTGAAAGCATAATTAATATCGGGGTGGATAAAAATCAGCTTTTAAAAAAAATCAAAATAGATTTTTTTTAATTTAAATTGGATATTTTTTATTTAATTGTATTTTTATTTTTTTATCAAGATGCTTTAAAAATAAGGCTATATAAAGCTAGTTTTGTTTTAAGATCTGTTAAAGCTCAAATGTATCATCATGGAAAAAGGGTTATAACTTCTAATTATATATATTTTTGGGACAATATATTCATGTAACCTTTTTAGATAAATTTTATAAATAGGTCACAACAGGCCATGGACTATATTAGGGGCCCAATCTTATGGGGTTCCCAGATGCTCCTCTACAGATTAGTAAAGATTCAAGAAAACTGCTTTACCCAGTGGGATTCAGTGCTGAGTCTAGAAGATCCCATTAAGCATCTCTGTGATGCTTAGTTTCAGTTCTCAAACTGTGGATTTGTGTCTCCAGAGATAACATCCTTGCTAACAGCAGTATATGGAGACGAGAGATAAGAGACCTGATTGCCTACCCACCAGCCTTATTGTCTCTCTGTAAGTTAGTGTACACAGTGTCAAGCCCTTACCTCTCTCTAAATGTGCAATTTCAAGAAGTTAAATGAATAAAGGATTGTTGGGGGTGGAGTAGATCTGGACAAGGAGGAGGAGTCAAGATAAATGCAAGTAGGGAGGGGCAGTAAAAGCAAAAGAAAAACATTTTGAGCAGAATATTCCAGAAGCCTTGAGAGAGAAGTTTGTGAGTATAGCCTTTCCATTGATTTGAGATCTGCTGAGGGAATGGTATGGTAGAAGGGAAAACCTATCATGGCAGCAGACTCGCCAAGCTATAAAAGAAGAAAGCAAAGATGAGAAGAAATTTAGAAGAAAGTGAAGAAAGCCCCAAGCTACTAACATATGGCTGCAGTGCTCATTTGATGTCTTCCTAATGTAGTGTGGCAGAAATATCCTCCAAATGCTCATGATTAATCTAGCAAATTGGAGATAGTTCACCTCCTAGTGACTTCACAAGTATCTGCTTCAATTAGCTTTGGTAAATAAAATAACCAAATCCTAATTGAGTTTTCTTATGTAGCTGCAAAATTAATCTGAAAAATATAAAAATAAATCACTGCTTTAAAGTGTATAGTATGTACCTTCTAAAAATGAAACGTACATCTATCTCCGAGTTGTGATTAATATGTATTAAGGTTATATCAAACAACAAGGATGCACCTTTTGTAGAAAACGGTTATTAAATTGAGGCTTCCTGACCAGTGTTTTAAGTCATGATTTAAATCGGTTTGATTTAAATCAAACGCCCTGATAATATACCTCAGAGTTAACATGTTATCCTTGCTAAACATGGGGATCTGAGAGACAGAAATGAAGTACATGGCCAAGGGTCAGACACAGCCTTAAACCGTGGTGTGTCGCTTATCTTTTGAGTCTCGTGCTGTTGTCTTAAATCCATCCTTTTTTCTTACTTGAACATGAGATTTATTATGTAAGTACTTGGTGCTAATTTTAAGGCAGTCTTTAATATTTACCCAATGTTTACTAGAATATAAAAAAAAAAAAAAAAAAAGCTTTTAAATTAAAGGCTTAGTATCAGAAAATTTTATGGGGAGAGTGGACAGAAGCATGTGTGTGACAGACCCCCACAGGGAACAGAAACAAATTAGTCTGACTTCACAGTCCTTGGACAGCACGACACTTTCAAACCTTCATAAAAGAAGAAAATATCAATAGATAAGTGACTTACCGTTTCTAAAGGTCTCTTAATTGTCTTTTGATAGTATTTATAGAAAAATTTAGATAAGTAAAGCACTAGACGAAAAGATGTTAACTACTGGGGGGCACTGATAAAGATTTTTTGGGCCGCTACTGATGGCTGATTATCAACAAACCATATCAGCAGATACCGATCCAATTGCTGATTTATGCAGCCTGGCAGCTTGGAGAGCAGCATCTGGCTGGTAAGTCTGTTGGAGGGACGGGTTATGGGTGGGGGCAGATCAAGGCCCCCACAATGAGGGAGGGAGTGGGACTGGGGCAGGGGCAGGTGCTGCCTAGGTAAGATGGGGCACAGGATGGACCTGTGAGTGGCTTGTCTGAGGGGAGGGAGGAGGGTGACTCTTGCTACTGCAGGCACCCTCAGGGGAGGCAGGAGGACACATGCCTTCCAGATCTGTGCGCAGGGCAAGGGTGGGCTGCCAGCAGGGATGGTGCCAAGCTGTTTCCAGTGGGGGAGGGGGTTGAGCTGGGGCTGTGTTCAGGGTGAGCAGCAGCACTGGGAGGGGATGTTTGGGGGCAGGAGGACTCTACGGTGAACTTTGGAGTGGCTGTAGCTCCCCCCATCCCCGGTAGCTACCCCTCCCAGTGCCACCGCTGCTGCCTGCCCCGAACTCCCCCTGCCAAGAAGAGCCCAGTGCCGGCCACAGCCTGCAGCAGCACCCCGCACACAGATCCGGGTGGCATACGGCCGCATGCCTCCCCCAGGCATGCGTGCAGCAGCAGGCGCTACCCCCTGGATGAGCTGCTTGTAACTCTGTCCCAGGCCCCTCCCCACCCTGGCTGGGCAGCTCCTGCCTCTGTCCCTATCCCTGTCCCACTCCCTCACTGTGGTGGCCTCGATCTGCTCCTGCCCCCCCCATGTACCTTCCCTCTTCCCACGCCTTCCCCACAACAGACTTACCAGCTGGACACTGCTCTCCAAACTGTTCCAACAGTTTAACATTTCCGTGCCTCAGTTTACAATAGATAAAATGAATATGATCTTGCAATCCTAAGGGGTTGGGAAGAGAGTTGTATGTGTAAATTCATTTAGTGATGGCAATCATATATTGAATCAGAAGTTCTTTCTCTGAAGATGAAATAGATTTGATTAAAGGAATAAGGACATTTCTTTTGCCGCCTGGTCCTCCCATCCCCCTGCCGCTAAATTTTCTCCAGAGAATAAGTTCATAAAAGATTTCAGTTCAATGTAATAGGTCATGATTTGATAACTGCAGGCATTTTGAATACATTGGGCCACATTTTAACTTTGCTTTCCCAAGTAACCTTGTAAATGTTTCAGATGCAACTGTTCACACACATTTACCTGAAACCAAGTTGACTGAATTAAAGGAGACCCCCCTCCAGTAATTCTATATAGATATATATTACAAATTTGTTATAATCTTAATTATCTCCCCTCCTCTTCTCCCTCCTACTGCTGTGGCAGGGAAGACAGTAGCGGGGGGAAGGGGGAAGGAGACGCCAGACCCCTACCCCTTGTCCCACTGCCATGTGCCCTGCTGCCACGTGCCCCTCTGCCACCTGTCCCTCTGTGCCTGTCTGCCCCTCTGCACCCTGCTCCGTTCCCTACAACCCCACCTTTCCTCCCCTTCAACTTCTGCTGCAGCTATGCTTCAGATTGGTGCAGTCAGCAGCAGTGGTGGCCCTGGTCTGGCCTCAGCTCAGCCTAGCCAGGGAGAAGTGGCAGCAGCTGAGTTGGTATTTGAATCCAAGATGCTGAATCCAGGTGCTGATTGGGGATGGGGAAAGGTAGCTCATCTTGGATTCGAGTAAATATGATAGTTAGTTGACCTGTATTTACATAGGTACACTTTTTTAAATTGGAAAAAAGCCTGCTAACAGACATGTTTGATACGTAGACTAGATGGTGTGTGTGATTAAAGTTTTGTTCTACAACAGAGGTACTCTACTTTTTGGCCCTGTGGGCCAGATGAATGGTGTGGGGCCAGCCCATGGATCGGAGCAGGTCCTGTCCCTGTGGTCCCCCATAGGTAGGCCAGATAACATGCAGGGATATGTTATCTGGCCCACAGGACTCCCCATGGATTCAAAAATTTGGCAGCAAGGGGGTGGCAGTTGCTGCCATTGCTTTCCCTCTGCCAAATATCTGGACCTGTAGGAAGTCCCACAGGCTGGACGACACTGCTTTGAGCACCCCTGACCTACAAGTCTCTGTTAAAAATATTGACATGAATGTGGGTAGTTCATAACGATTTCCCTGAGTTTGAACTAGACCAGGGGTGGGCAAAATATGGTCCACTGGCTGGATCCGGCCTTGCAACTGATTGGATCCAGCTCATGGGTGGGTACTCTCAAATGAACTGTATCCAGCCTGAAGTGCTCTGCATGGAGCCAAACCTGCCCAAGGCAGCCCACACTGCACTTCCACCCATGCCAGCTCCCACATAGCTTCTTGGTGGGGCTGCTTCTGCCTGGGTACTGCTCAGCTTCCCCTGTCTCCAGTGACAGCTCTTCCTCCTCCTGCCCTTCCTGCACCGCTTCAGGGAGTAGGCAGTGGAGGGAAGCTGTCGGGGCACATGCCAGGCAGCAGATGCCCAGCCAGGTAGGGGGAAGCTGCAGCTGGGCAGCTCCTGCCCCAGCATGCAAGGCTCTAGCTCCCAGTTGCCTTCCACCCACTTGGCCGCCGGCAGGTGGCTACTGATTATGTTGAGCAGGTAGGGTAGGTTGAAAATGGCTGAGAGCTGGAGCTCTGAGTGCTGGGGCAGGCACCACCTGACTGCAGTTTCCCCCTGCTCAGAGCAGCTCAGCAGGGGCAGGGGGAGGAGGAGGAGCCACTGAGGTGGGGGGAGCTGAACAGCAGCTAAACTGTACTGGGAGCAGCCCTGATGGGAAGCTGTGAATACTGGCTGGGGCTGGCAGGTGCAGCATGGGCTGTTCTGGGTACGAGCTGGTGGGCCTTGGCCCCATATGCAGCACAGTGGGGGCAGCTGCAAACTGGATGGGGGACGGGGGCACGGACTGCACCTGCACTGCCTGAGTGAGCTCTGCTGCAAATGCTCCTGGCCCTCCTCTCTTCCTCGCTCTTCCCCCCACTCCCAGCTGGTTCCCTGGACTTAGTGCAGGGGCAGGCAGTTATTTTGGGTGGAGGGCTGGTTACTGAGTTTTGGCAAGCTGTCGAGGGCAGAAAGGGTAGCCCTGCCCCTTGACAGGTGCCCTGCCCCCAGGTCACCATCCTGGGATGAGAAGTTCCTCCCCTAACCCTTGACCTTTGCCACCAGAATTCCCTCCCCTTACCTCTCCAGAAGTACTCCTTTCAGCAAGGATTTGCCATCTCGGAACCTGAAAAATACCAAATTATATTCTAAAAATCAACCGCCTACTACAACATTCATTAATTTGATTTAAAAAAAAAAATTTTGTCCTGATTTACATGTGTTTGTGTAGTGTACCTAGAGGTGATTGCACAATAGCTTAAAATTAAGTCTTACTCTTGTATATTGTGGGTGGGTGGGTATAGGTTTGCAGGGTGTGGGGGAGGGTGTTGTTTGTGTGTGTGTTTTGTGGGACAATGGATAGGTGCGGGATGAGGGATCATGGGGTTTGTGGGGAGCTGTGAGTGTGTGGGGGAAGGTTGGCTGGGGAGGGTTGTGGCATGTGTGGAAGGGGAGGATTTACTCGTAGAGCCCCTCCAGTGCTCCTCCAAGCCCCGGCTTCATGCTCCTGCCACTCCTGTTCCCAGGGCACCAGTGTGGCCCCGTGGTGCCGCTTGCTGCCCTTCTGCTTCCCTGTCCCTCTGTCGCTCTGGCACCATGTCCTAGCTGTATGGCAGAGACTGCAGGATGCAGCAGGAGCTGGACTGGCCTAGCCAGCACTGCATGGAGCCAGCTGAGAATTTCTGGGGCCAGCTGGCACCTGCTGTGTCCTGTGGCCCTGTGCTGCAGCTGGGAACTACGTGGTGCCAGAGCAACCAGTAGGGGGTGGAGGGAAGCAGTGGCAGTGGTGGGCAAATGGCTGGGGC
>NW_005841891.1:2205656-2221572 GCF_000455745.1 Alligator sinensis
GGTCTCTGGGGAGCTGGGCCAGGCTGCACTAGCTGGGAGAGGAGGGAGCTGGCCTGGCTCTAGAGCCCCTGCTGGCCTGGACCCTCCACTACTGCCACCCCGCTCTGGGCCTCTGCTAGCCCTGGCCTCAGTGCACCGGCACTAGCTGTGCTCCGCGTGCCCACTTGCTGCCCCTTCCTCCCCACTGCCTGCTGCCGCTTTCAGCACTCTCCTGCCTGCAGATGCCACTGTTCCTTTCCACCCTACACTGACCACTCTGGCACCACGTGGCTCCTGGCTACAGCACTGGGACCGCAGCATCCAGCTTGGCCTGATCCTGAGCTCTGGGGCGATTGCCGATAGTCCTCCCCTACCTCCCACCTGCCAGCCCCCTTCTTATCTAAACTTCTGTCCAGCGCAGGGAGGCAGTAAAAGCCCCAGGGGCCCAGGTCAGAAGCCTCTGCTTGGCATGGGGTTTCTGGCTGGTGGTAGGCGGGCTGCCAGGCCTTGCTTCTGCAACCGCTTGATCCTGCTGATGGCTTTCCCTGGGTCTTACTGCCCCTGGCTCCTGTCATCTTTGACAGGCAGCCAGGGACAGATAAATATTAACTTTCTAAATTTTTTTTACCCCCCCACACATGCACACACCTGCACACACATCTCCCCCAACCCTCCACACCCCCACCCCCTCCACACAAGGTATAAGGTATATACAAGAATAAGACTTTATGTTGAGCTATTATGCAATTACCTCTATATACACTATTAAAAAAACATAAATCAGAACAAAAATCACTTTTAAATAAAATATTTTATAGTCGGTTTGATATTTAGTATATGAATTGTTTTTCATCTATAATTTTTAAAAATGATGTCTTCTGAAAGATTGTATATGTGCTGCCCTCAACAGCGCATCAGAACCAAGTGGCCCTCAGTCAAAATAATTGCCCATCCCTGAACTACGGTGATCTAGAGCTCCTCTTTGGTTTGTGATTGAAAGATTGTCCTTACACTCACAAGGGTTTGGAATTTAACATGCGTATTTTAATGGAAGCATGTCTTCATAAGATTTTTCCAACTTCGGTTACGATTTTAATTTGTTCATTTTGTATTCCACTTTGCAACTCGGTGTTGTATTAATGTAAGCTTTTGCATGAGTTAGGAATATATGTAACCTATTATGGGCATTGAGGAACTTTTACTATGAACAACAATTCATTGTAGTAAATACTGCTAAATAAATATATGTTAAGTCAGCAAAAGCAATTATATAATATTGGTAAGAACTCCTCCTGATTAATTCCTAGTGAGTAAATGTTAAAGATGGCAGAAATGGGAAGAGATTGAGAACCAAATAGAAATTACGAAAGCGGAAAAACACTTACTAGATTTCAGAAGTACACCGGCACTTGCATATGAAAAGTCTTAAATGTTAACAGTGAAATACGTTATACAGGAAGAATGCCTCGTAATCTTATGTGCTTTTTAGGTGATGATGGCCTTGTCAAATCACTTAAATGCAGTGGAATCGGAGAAGCAGAAATTGCGAGCTCAAGTTCGCCGGTTATGCCAGGAAAATCAGTGGCTGCGGGATGAACTAGCCAATACCCAACAAAAATTACAGAAGAGTGAGCAGTCTGTGGCTCAGCTGGAAGAAGAGAAGAAACATCTAGAATTCATGAATCAGTTAAAAAAATATGATGATGATATTTCTCCATCAGTAAGTAGCTGTACATTTGAAAAGCATTTTATATTATATTTGACATCAAACTTTTTCTTGATAGTTTCTTCTAACTTGCCAAAAAGGTGCAATTAAGCTTTTATTTGTTTACAGGTACATTTAGAAACTAATTTCTCTCTGTTTACCTTTTCTTATTTTGCATAGTTCATGTACTAGAAAATGACTTCCTAGAATTTATTTTAAGAAAGTACGTGCAATTTTCTGCAGATGATAGACTTGAGGGGGGGTCAAAAACTGTTTGTAGTAAAGTACTGTGCTGAACAGTGCATTGGCTTTAAATTTGTTTAAAAAATGTCTTCGGAAAGTCATAAAGCATCTTCTTTTAAATCCCACAATTAAAGTAAGAATGAGCATATAGCTCATACAAGAGTGTGTTTTGAGTTTTTCTTTTTAAATTTGTTCTTTTTAAATCTTGGAAATTACAGCATTCCTTTAATTTTTAAAGCATAATTTCAAAATCAGTGTTGGGAAGTGGTAGAACTAAGATGTTTGAGCAGCTTTCTGCCTATATATGTATTACACTGGCCTTTGTTAATGTAAATCAGATATTTATTCTATTGAACAGTGTAATGAAATGGAAATTGGAAGAAGAGGAAGGATGTTCTCATATGGTCAAGCCACTCTGTTAGGATGTAGGAGTTTAGGTATCCATTTCTGTGTAAAAGACTGTTGCAGTGCACATGCATAAGAGCTGAATTTTGTTGTGCATAATCTTACTTCTAGCATTTTCCTAACTTGGAGCATTTGGCTTGATAAGTGTTCTTCAAGCGTACTTTTTTCTACATGCAGTTGTTGTAATTATCTTACATGTAATGATAAAACATTTTGTTTGGGGTTTGGGGGTTGTATAGGAAGATAAAGACACGGATTCCACCAAAGAACCCCTGGATGACCTTTTCCCCAATGACGAAGATGATCAAGGGCAAGGAAGTAAGTGAGCTTTAGATTATATGAAACTCTTCTACAAAACAAGATTTGCTTTTCTTTGGAGAGCTGACTGGAAATTTTAAGAGCTCTGGGCCACTGTTGTGCAGCAAAAGGACAACTGTAGTTTTTTCTAAATTTATTTTATGCAGTAAACTATGATAAAACTCCTTCCTAATATGCTTTTTAGCTTTTTATGCCAGCCTAGACTGATGGGATTTTTCCCTTTCAGGGGGCAAGACAAGAAGACCAATCTCTGCTGCTCTCACTATGTTGGGGGGCCTAGAGCTGGCTTGATTGTAATTTTAGAGAAACTTTGATAGCCTCGCACTACCCCTCCCAGCCATTCGTTAGGAATATATTTTAACACAAAATGAGGCTGTTTTAATACTCTGGACACATTTGGGACCTAAATTCAAGACTTACTTTAGTCAACCCCAGAGGCGTCTTGGGCATCTGTCCAAGTGACATCTGAATAGCTCTGTCCACTTTTTGTTTAGTCTGTCAGAAAAAGGTACTCTGCAGCGGGTTCTCCTGACCACTAGACAAAATGCCCAGAACCTGCTGTCTTCATGCGATGCTGCTACTGATGCCTGATTTCATGCCTACATAATTAGTCAAATCTATATGCCCCCCTATTGCAAAATTGGATAGCAGTTGTCAGACATAAGTGCAGCGTGTAGTTTGTAGTTATGTGATTGTACTGGGACTAGGCAGTTGCCATGACTGAAAGTATTCCTGGTTTAGTAGGGACAGAGGAGAACAGAAAGCCAGGCTGGCAGTGCTAGTCATTATCCTTTGTGTTCTGTGTCTGAAATCCAGTTTCGTGTTGAACTGGAGCTGGTTTTCATTGTCCTCCCAGAGTTTGTGTAGAGAAAAAGGGACAACTTTCCTGGTTCTGGGCTGGAAATGCAACAGTTGGGAAAAGAAGCAGGGGGAAAGGAGGAGGATATCTTAGAGGGATGGTGAACAAAATCGAGGGGTTGCTGCTGGCTATGAAGACTTACTTTCACCAGGAGAACATCTATCTAGTAAAGCAGGATCATTTGTTACTGTCACTTTTCAACTCAGACTCTTCTCTGAAACAATTAAATTAATCTGAGCGTTGTGTATCTGATATTAAAACTTTCTCTCTCTTTGTTAATGGCATGTTAGAATCTCAAATTCTAGCTTTCTTTCAGAATAAATTCAAAATGTATTGGCTTTCTTTCTGCAGTCCAACAGCAGCATAGCAGTGCAGCAGCAGCTGCCCAGCAAGGTGGTTATGAAATTCCAGCAAGGTTAAGGACCCTTCATAATCTCGTTATCCAGTATGCTTCCCAAGGCAGATATGAGGTTGCTGTACCACTCTGTAAACAAGCACTTGAAGATTTGGAGAAGACTTCGGGTCATGATCATCCTGATGTTGCTACAATGCTAAACATACTTGCTTTGGTATACAGGTTGGTATTCTCATATGCATCCAAGTTGCCCATTAACTAAAAAATTATTTTTGGGAAAGTTAGCTAGAGACCCTTAATGTGACTCTGTTCTATAATATAAGATATATTTGAATTTGTTGGAGTACCCTGTGCATCTATGACCCATGGGAGTTCTTTACATTAGGCTTTTGATAAGTTCCCGAATATACTTCCACGTCTCAGTTTGAGCCCTCTTTCTTTTAAAACCTGATTATTCTTCCATCCTCAACTCTTGAGCAAGTAGCCAAGTGACCACCTCTTTGGTAACACTAGTGAGCCATTTCATATTGGGAGGCAGGATGCAGATAGTTCCTTTTTATTCCCATAGCAAACTACCTGAAATTAATTATAACTTTTTTTAACTCATGAAGTGAAAGGTTGAGTCTTCTTTTCAGGTTGGGTCTTTTGTGCTCAAGCATTTTGGCTGGTACACTGGAGCTAGCTATTATTTTTGCCACTGTTCACCATAGGAGATTAATCATTATTTAAATGCATTTGTATGTAACGTAGGAAAATGTTAATTTATATGTGGGTTTTTTTGTTTTTGTTTTTTTTTAAATCTAGGGACCAGAACAAATACAAAGATGCAGCAAATCTTCTGAATGATGCCTTAGCAATTCGTGAGAAGACTTTGGGCAAAGATCATCCAGCGGTTTGTATATGGCAATGTTACGATTTTAGTTTGTCTGTGTGTGTTTTACTAATTTTCTTTAAACTTATTCTAATATTAAACTCAACAGGAAAAAAATTTAAGACCTGGCTTATCACTAAACAGTACAGGTAGGAGGCCCCACTATAATGTTCTGCATTCTTTTAATACTTAATGTATGCCTTCAAGCATTTATCCATGTAAAGCTATTTCAGACACAGGTTACTCTGCTGTCACGTTTATTTGATTCTGAATCGGATTGCATGATCTTTCTGTGAAAAATATAGCTTCTGAAGGAATATTTTAAATTGCTTACTCTGGAAAAAATCAATTGCTGATTTCATGTTGAAGCTGTACTTCTGATTTTGCTTTACTGTTTCTGTTCAAAAAAGCATAATTCAAATCAAATTTTCATATTTAAGTCACTTTAATTTGGTAATGTATTGCTTCATATAGGCTATGTTACAGTGGAGCAACTCTGGATATGGTTAATGTAAAATAATCGCTGTAGAGGTGACAGGAATAAATATATGCATTCAGTTACCTTTCTGCAGACTGGGTAAATATATTTCATAGTTTGCTGATGTGTTTTTGTTAAAGAATTTTTATTTCTTTCAATAAATTTTTCAAGAGACCTTCACTGTACATGGAAGATATGAAAATGTCAATACACTGTTAAAATACTTTGGACTTTTTTTTATTTTTCACCAGGTATTCACATCAGTGTGTTCCAGCATACTAAATATTTTTCCACTATTCACAGGTGGCAGCTACTCTAAACAATCTTGCAGTGCTTTATGGTAAACGGGGAAAGTACAAAGAAGCTGAACCTTTATGTAAGAGAGCTTTGGAGATCAGAGAAAAGGTACAGAATGAGAAACCACCCTTCACATACCAGGGTGGTTACATTTTGGAACAGATGACTTTGAGAGGTGAAGAAACCGCCATCTTTTGGAAGTTTTTAAGAGAAGGTTATGATCAAACACTTTAGAACAGGGATGTTCCTGTCCTGAATAGAGTAGCTCAGGGGTGCTCAACCTCCAGTCTGCAGGCCAGATTTGGCTTGTGGTGCCACATCATGCAGCATACAGGGCTCCCCAAGGGTCTGTAAATTTGGCAGCAGGGGAGTGGTGGCACTGCTCCCTTGCTGCCAAAGCTCTGGACTCGGGCAGTATGTGCTGGATATGGTGCCTTTGCCCCTATCTGACCCTGCATATTGGGATGTGTTGGGGCCCCAGGGCCCAATCTCAGCACAGCAGGGGTGGTGCCAGGCCCCTGGAACCCAGTGCTGCTGTGTGATTGGGGGCAAGATGTGGTGCTGCACCCCTGGGACCCAGTCCTCACATATAGAGGGTGGGAGCGAGTGGTGATGGGCTTCCCAGGGTCCAATCCAGGTGCGTGGGGGAGGGAGGTGGTGGTGCCTGGCCCCAGGGCCCAATTTGGCCTGCAGATGGGCCCTGTCCTACTCATCTGGCACATGGGCCAAATGTTTGAGCATCACTGGACTATTTGAATTGCTATGCTACCATCCAGCCCTAATTTTCTTGATTATTTCGGTCTGGTATTTTTGTTCGTTAATGTATATCTTGGGAAGAATAAGGCAACTTCTTAAAACAATTTAATTTTAAATTTTAAGAGGTTTTAAAGAGATTTGGGTGTATTTTAAAATTGCCAAATAACTGTCGGGTAAAAAGGAATCTATAGGTGAAGGGCTTTTGGATTCTCTTGTACTGAGATGACTACATCATTTGAATAAAAAAGTATGCTACTTAAGTTTAGTTGCTGTTCTGCAGCAGTGTTAAAATATTTATTCCAGTCCATTAGTATGGATATCTGCATGCAGTACCTTTTTAAGCTTCCTTAGTATACAGTATACTTTAAAAATAAATTAGTTACTTGAAAATTGCTCTGCTTACTATGATTTACATTTTCTTGCTCCATCAATTTGAATCAAATTTAATTCATATATATTTTTCACACCTTTATGGAATGCCTTAAAATTTAGGAATTAGAAAGAAATTGACATGACATACTTTATTTTATGCTATTTATACATGTTATATCTTTATGAAAAATAATTGCTGATCTTGGATTAATTTATCCAGTAACTGAATTTGATTCAGTAACCAAACATTGTAATTCTTAATTTTTCATGGATTTTATAATCTGTATAACTTTCTATCTGCTGGAACATTTTTATTGAATTGACTGAATAATACTCCCCTTATACTACACTTGTTTTATCTGACACATTTATTTGTTTAGATTGTAAATCTTAAGCTTTAAGGTAGAATAAGTTATTGAGCTGCACATGCATAACAGTATTTATAAAAAGGTGTCAAGGAAGCTCAAGGTTGTGGTAATGGGATAAGAAGCAAATCTGGGCTTTTGACCCTTCAACAAATAGAGGCCATTTCATTCTTCAGGTAAATAACATTTTAGATGGGTACTAAAATGATCAGCTCTGGTGCAGCAACAATGTTAAGATTTAAATAGTCATAATTTAAGCATTTACGCTCATATGAATGGGGAAAGTCTCATTTTTTTTGAGGGCCTGTCCCTCATGCTTTATGCATGAACGGAGACTGGGTCTGTCCTGAAGTTTTTATGCCAGTATTTCACTTCTGCTTGCAGTGGTGGGAATACTGATTTAAAAGGCTTGTCAGCATTTCTACTGCCATCTCTTCTAGCCTTTATCCCCAGCACTCACTGCTTGTTACCACTGATAATGCTCTACTGACAACAGAGTAATTGGGGAAGATGTTTTTCATGGGGAGGAAAAGCACAAAGCAGAGAGAGTCAGCAAGAAGTTGCTACATTGGTTTGTGTTCGTTTCAAGTCTCTGTTCTTTGTAACCCATGTAGCTAGAAAGTGTAAGATCAGTTTGATTTCCATAGTCAAACCATGAATTGTGCAAAGTACATGGAGTCTTGGTCATAGGGAGTAGCATAGGAACTGAGAGTAATTGGATGTGATTAGTTAAAAAAAAAAAAATCTACAATAGTGCCTTTACCTCACAAGATGACAAATCAACAAAAACATAGTTACTGATAAAATGATAGTACTTGGCTTTTTTTCCCCCCAGTTTGCATTATTTGATGGCATCCAGAAAACTGCTGCTAACTGAATAGTTTGCTTTCAGGGTCTGAAAAATATTCTAAAACTTGCAACATTTTTCAAGTGTAGGATTTTTTTGGAAACAGGGCTGGAAAATGTCCTTAACAAAACATCATTAAGGGTGTAGAAAACAACTCGGTATAAAGAGAAAATGTCTATAGTGCTTGATTTTCTATGGAAGTAGTTGAAGAATAGGCCATGGGCACATAAAGAACTGAAATTGGGGCAAGTTAAGCTGTCTTAATTTTAAAAAGCTGTGAATATGATATAACAGGGGTGGGCAGTTATTTGGGCCTAAGGGCCACTTAGGGAGTTTTGGTAAGCTGTAATGGGCTGGGTCAGTACCCTCCCCGCAACAGGTCACCGAAAGTCCCTAAGTGCCTCTGCTCCACACTCAGCTGGGCAGGTGGGATGGGGCCCAGGGCAGGTGGGGAGTGGCATCCAGGAATGAGATGAGCAACTGGGGCTGGGAACATGGGGTCATGACAGTGTGGGGCTGGGCAGAGCCACAATCCATTACACCCCTGTGACAGGTGCCAGTTCTGTGGCCTGGGGCTTGTGGGGAGTAGATCATGGTTCTGCTGCAGCCCTGAGCTATCACTGCTCTGCAATCCTGGGGTCTATGGAGACTGGCTGGGACCCATGTGGGCAGGGCATGCAGCCAGGTGGACGGGATGGGACTGAAGGTGAGGAGCTGCGTCCACGAGTGCAGTGGGTGGGCAGGGCCACGTCTGGGATCTTGGGGCGGTGACAGCACAGGGCCAGGGCAGAGCTGTCATCTGCTCCCTGGCCACCCTGCCCATGGAACTGGCACCCGTTGCAGGGATATGTGGGTAACAGATCATGGCTCTGCCCCAGGCCCTGGTCCTACACTCACCACTCTGCGATCCCAGCCTTGTCTGCCCATCCTGCTCCTGGATGCTGCTAACTGCCTGCCTGTAGCCCCATCCCATCCACCCAGCTACGCACTCTGCCTGTGCAGGTCCTGCCTATGGCAATAAGTGTGGGATGGATGAGCTGGGGAGCCTAGGCAGTGGGTTTGGGTTTGGCAGTGGCAGCTGGATGGAGCCACCACTGTGGGGGCTCCTGGGAAGTGAATCTGGCTGCTGCACCACCCCAGCCCTGCTGCGCTCCTCTGGGCTGTAGGACCAGCTGCATGCAGTGCCACCACTCCCCTCCCTCTTGCCCACCCTGTACCTGGGCCAGGTGAGGCCAAGGGACATGCTGCAGTCCAGACAAAATCCCTTGTCCAGATCCAGCCCATGGGATCATATTTTGTCCATCCCCGTGATATAAACACTAAAAGCAACAAGGCTGTGACTGAATGGTGGCAGACTACCCCTGGATGAACTGGGTCTGTGTTTTTCATGCTTTCAAATGCCTGCCTTTCCCTGTACAGCCTGATCTTTTCTCAGGCTTTCAGTTTTATAGTTGGCCTGCTTGTGCACAACCACTACAGAGCAGTTTGCTTCTGGCTTGTGACCCAAACTTCACTTCTCTGTTCATGTGTCCATAGCATCAGATTCCTAAATGCAGACCCCACTTGTAATATCAGCCCAGAGCAGGTTTAGTATTTAGTTAATATAAATGGGATCCTGTACTTTCAACCATAAATATGGAACTTCTAGTAAAATAGGGATTGAATCCTAATTATAAAAACGTGAGAGTTGCAAAATAACATGGCCTGAATTTGGATAGATTGATATTGGAATTAAACAGAGAGCTGTGAAAGATCATATTTGACTTTACTTTTCTTCCGACTTGTGAGATGAATGGAGAAGGTGACTTTTGACCTTCATTTGTAGGTCCTGGGGAAGGATCACCCAGATGTTGCCAAACAGTTGAATAACCTGGCCTTACTGTGCCAGAACCAGGGTAAATATGAAGAGGTGGAATACTACTACCAACGGGCACTTGAGATTTACCAAACTAAACTGGGGCCCGATGATCCAAATGTAGCAAAAACAAAAAATAACCTGGTAAGTTTGTAAATATGAAGTAAACATAAGAAATGTAAGCTTTGCTTTATCTGGTGTGCCAAGATGTTGGCTTGTTCAAGCAGTACATGCTTTAGAGAAACATGTTTTATCTTTGCAAGATATTCATTTTTGTTGTTGCAATTTTTTTCTTTCTCTCTTCCCCCTCCCTTACCTCCTCTCCCAGGCATCCTGCTATCTAAAACAGGGCAAGTTTAAGCAAGCAGAAACTTTATACAAGGAGATTCTTACTCGTGCACATGAACGCGAATTTGGTTCTGTAGATGGTAAGGAACTTGATCCTCCAACACTTGAATATATTATTCATTTTATTAAAATTTTGAAATAAAATATCTGAGTAAGAATAATTATTTTCTGCTTAAAGCTGTGACTGTTTGAGTGAGGGAGTTTTAAAGAGTATAATTGATCCATACTGTAAAATCCATCATAAGAAGGAAAGACTTTATGCACTTCCACATAATTAATCCAAAATGGGGCGTTTTACCAAATGAGTAAGTCTTAGGTGATTGTTCAACAGTTTATAGTGCTTTTCCACCGCAAACTGTAATGCTTAAAATGTAGTAGAGACATAGTAAGTTTGCTGTCATTGAGTCACGCTTAATAGCCCAGCACAGGATTTTAAATGACAGAGTAAAAAGAATAGTAAAATGAGTGTATGGGTTCATCTGTCATTAATTAATGCAGAAAGACTTGTCATCTTTCTTAGACAGTGAAATATGAAGCCGCTGTAAAACGAGAAGGTCAGCATTCTGTTTGGATGTTGTTGCATTCAAATGCATTTCATAAGCTACTAATTCTAGTGTGGTATTTATGTTACATTGTTATAAGATGTTATATAGCATGTAGCCTTCAGTAGTTGTCAAAACCATCATTATGATGAAAGCAGTACGTTCATGTAAATTATCAAATGACTAAGCTCTTGTCAGTATGTACAGATGCCAACTGGATGACATCAAAGGAATAACTTTCTATCTACAACCTATATTGTAAAGTGGAATTTCTTCTTCTGAAGTTAGGGAAGGAAAGAGAGGTACTTTGTTAATCTAGTTATTCTTTCTTCACTGTGTCAAGAATACCATTAATGTTGCCAGAACCATTGTTCATTGACTCCAACGTCAAAAAGTTGAAAATCAAACTGAATGGCAGGGGGTTTTTTTGTTTTTAAATATTTGTTTCATATCTTTACCAGATGAAAATAAGCCCATCTGGATGCATGCTGAGGAGAGGGAAGAATGCAAAGTAAGACCAATCTTAAATAATTGTTTTTCAGAACTTCTGTTGTTAGGGTTTACAGACCCCTTATTTTTTCTTTTTCTTCTTTTTTAACACTGTCATTTTACATTTAGGGAAAACAGAAAGATGGCACATCTTTTGGAGAGTATGGTGGCTGGTACAAAGCTTGCAAAGTAGATAGGTAGGTGTATTCTTTAAACATTTTAACTTGACAGTTTATACCATCCAGAAATACAGGGTCGAAAAGTCTACAAACCTTCCCCAAATTTATATATTATATTATTATAACTATAGCATTAGAGGTTCAAAGCCATGGTTGGTGGACACAAGAGAAGATGAGCTGGTTTTACCCTAACCTGCTCAAAATTGCATTGGCTAGTAATAGTGCCCAAAGGATCTGGTGATGAGTAGAGGGCAGAATACTTTGAGAGTATGGACACACAAAATAATTGAAAGGTTTCAGAAGGCCAGCTGGGCGCATGTACAAATACTTGAAAATGTTCAATAAGTGGTTGAAACACTTGAAACTCATACCTCTTTACATGAAGCACTACTATTTTGGAGCATTTCATTTATAGTTATTTATGCCTTGGAGCACATGGAAGCAGGATGGGCTAGGGATGTAGCTAGAGCCAGGCTTAACCCACTTTTCCTGCTAGACACCTGGGGGCCTCATCAGTGCTAGAACTGAGTCCTCTCCTATGAAAGGAGAGGTTTCTAGGGTTTGGGAGTCCCTGTGACATCCTCTCTTCTAGCTTTCAGCACTCTCCAGCTACAGGAGGTTGAAGCACTAAAACATTCCAGCAAGGAATGGTATACAAGGGTGTGTGCACACACTCACTGAAGTGTTTCCTATCTGGAGCATTTCCAAGTGGTTTTCACTTGGCAAGTCTTCAGTATATCTGTGAATTTGCTATCCCCTCCTAGAAATTATAAGAGTAGAGCAGGCCAGAGAATCTTAACTGCTTTAATTGTCTTGCATTTCATTAAGTGTAGAGGCTAAGTGCAGACATTGGGGGGCAATAGGGGGAGGTTAAACTGATTCAAAATGGTTGCCTGGTACCAGGTAAGTCAGGATGGGGGAGCGAGGCTAACCAGGGGTTGGGGGTCCAGCAGGCTGTAGGGGATCAGAGGTCTGCTGGAGGATGGGGGGGCAGGGCAGGTGCATCCAGCAGGTTGGGGGGCAGGCATGACCTGTGAGGCATAGGGGGAGCAGGTGTGACCTGTGGAGGGGATGCATGGATCTCCCCATCCCTCACACCACTCCGCCAACAGGGACTTAACTGCTTGACTCTAGCAGTGGTGAATACTGATTAAAAACAGCTGCACCTGGAGCAGGTTATGGGATGGGGGTTGAGAGTGCTGGTTAGGGGGTGGGGAGCAAGGGGCTGGGTGAGGCAAAAATTAAACCAGTGCAGGGTAAGGGAGGAGTGAAAAGAGCAGCTTTGACTGCAGCCAGTGGCTGGGTTTTCCCAGCCTCGGGGCTGCACAGGGGAAGCGTACAGAAGTTCCATGCACTGGTTTGACCTAAATTAAATGAGTCTGATACTACATAGATCCAGGTTATCTTAAACCAGGTTCTGCAACTTTTAGATCTGTTTGCGTGCATGGAACTTCTTTTCTGTTATAGATTTAGATTGACTGCCAGTCACTGAGACCAGGTCTGTAAGTGTAAGGTTGGCACCAGGATGAGCCATTTTTAAATTGGGTGGCCATTTTTAACTCGATTTAATATCCCGAATGTCTCTACTTAGGGAAACTGTCTCATGTTTCTAGTTTCACATTTGTGTTCTCTTATACTAGCACTATACAGCAGTGTTTCAGTTACGCTCTTCTTAGATTAAATTTAAAAATTGTAATCTGTTTTATGTTACTATGTACATATTAGGTATAATATCAAACATTTTCTGCACAAAACATTTGTACTTTATGTATTTGGTTTTGCATTTATATTATGGAATTACAGATGATGTAATTTAAATCTAAAAACATAGCAGGGTTATCGCTGTTTTTATTAAACTTATCTGTTCAAACAAGCTATAAATCTGGGGGAAGAAAAAAATGCACAACTGAATTATTTAGTTGCATGCACCTGAAGTATTGTTCAATCATAAACCTAATCTTGTTGCCCCTTCCTTCCTGTCTTAGATTCTTCTGTGACTCTCAAATGTTCCTTGCTTCTTTAAATAGCTTAACTTATCTGAATAGAGATGCTCAAGCAACATTGCTGGAACAAAAAACCCTTATTGATTGGGTTAAGATTCATAATTAACTGGAGTGGCATGTTGTTGAATCAAAATATTTTTGTTGCTTTATGTGACTACATGTCTGCAAGAATTGTTAATGGGATGTTGAGCCTTCCCTGTAGACATGGTTAATTCACATGTGGCCCGGATACATAACATATAAAGGCTAATGAAAGGAATTGTTAGTTTTAAACTAGTATTTAGTCCACGTAGCCAAAAAAAAAAATCTGGAATTTTTCCTTCATCACTGGCTAAAGTTTGCCTGTGTATGGAGACTGAGCTAGCATTTCACTTCTAGAGGTGAGTCTGAGGCACACAAGTAGTTAGTACTTCAATCTCGTGTTCCCTGGCTCCAGAGGATGTAGTTAGTACTTAGTTCCCAGGGCTATTTGTTTATTACCTTTTGTGAGCCATAAATGCAACTCGAAAGAGATTTTACCCAGGATTTTTCATATATTTAATACTAGCATATCATACTTTTTAAAGATTCTTTGGTAGTGGTGACTCTAGTATTAGCCACTTAGCTTTCTTGTTTCTGAGTTTTTGTGAATTGGCAATAATTTTAGTGTGTGTGTGTGTGTGTGTCTGTATTTTTATAGTCCAACAGTAACAACTACCTTAAAGAACCTTGGGGCACTTTACAGACGTCAAGGCAAATTTGAAGCTGCTGAAACATTAGAAGAGGCAGCAATGAGGTCTCGTAAACAGGCAAGTATGGACATTTCTTTCTTCTTAGTCACTGTGTTTGTATTTTGTTAACATTTTGACTTCCACTCATGTTTTTTCACGTGGTTAAGTTCTAACTGCTCATTATATGGCAGTGTATTTTAGAGATTATTTCCTGTTTATTATCTTATTAACAAAACATCTCAATTTTTATTTTGAAATGAAACTGTACAGGCACCATGTTAGCCCCCAGACAACTGGCTAATTTCTAGGTTGATGCCAGGTACCTGGCTAACAGGTTTGAGGTCCAGCAGGAGACCAGCTTGGAGATGTGCACGGTTAGAATGGCACAATAGAGGGCAACATACCTTCATACTAGGCTGCTGTCCTAGTCTAGGTTATCATGAAGGGAAGTCATGAGAAGGGTATGAAGGGAGGACAGAGGTTGCGGTCACAGCCAGTGGTTCACAGTTGTCTAGAGTTGTGTCTTCAGTAGTCATAGAAGGGGTTGCCATAGATTAGTATTTCTGGAGAGGGAGCTAAGAGACACGTCGCAAATGATGACCATGGGAGGTTTGCCAGCTGAAGGAACTGTCATCTCTGACACCTGTCAGGGCGTGGGAGCCCTTGGGTTTGACTTGTGCCTGTGGGTTGTTGAAGTGAACATCCTAGATTTTGATTTAGAAATGTTCTAACCCTTCTGATATAGATAGGGGCTCAGTCTCTGTCTAACATAGAAATTCTAAACATCGCTCTTTACTACTTCATCTTTCCAAATGGAGGAAGGAAAGAAACAATTTTTTTCCTTGGTAACTTTAATAGGGATTGCCTATAAACAAATGTGACCGTGAACAGACTAGTTCATTGTCCAAACTGAATTAAATGCAAAGCATAAGAATGAAGTACAAATAATCAAAAAGAATAGAACTTTGAAAATTCAGTTTTTAATTAAATTTTGGTGGCTGAAATAAAGTAAAAATAGTGGGGGGGGGAGTGTATGCATGCTGTAATTCAAAGAACAAGTACATTGGTTTAGAAGAAAGTGAAATATGGTGGTTGCCCATGTCTTGCGGATAAAATACCTCTTGTAAGTTTTTTAAATCCATCAAATTGTAGCTGAGTTGTTTTTAAAGCATTATTCTGCACTGTTTTTGCTGCTGTAGAAGCAGACTACCGGAAATAAGAGCAGGAATTACTGACAAACCTCATTCCTTGCTAATGACATCAACAGTGAGTCTTCTAGAATACATGGCAGTGCCCAATCCATTCCTCTGAGAAATGAAAAGAAAGCAGAGTGATTTGCCAAATAGAAAAAAAAATAAAAACCATAAGAGAACATATCAAGTGTAGAGGAAGCTACTGAAGTGAAAATAATTGAAGGGGAGAAATCACTTGGAAGTTCCCAGTTTAATTTTTTACATGTGAAAATGCTTCTATATAAAGCAGTAACCAACCCACAAATACTATCAATCTCTCCACACACATGCTTACCAAAACTGAAGAATCTGTCCTTTCTAAAGGCCTAAATTTCTGTCCAGAAAAATACCCTAATAAAATACTTCAACGTGGAGAACTAGAAGAATTCTTCCGATGCCTGCGCCTCAAAGAATATTTCCACGACCAAACTGAACCCACTCCCAACAACAACTTATTCTCTGACAACATTCAGGAAAGGATCAATGCCAACAAGCCCAAAAAAACATCAGATTGGACACCTCGCAGTGGACGAAACCCTAACCTTGACCGCTACGTTGACTGCTTCAGGGAAAGAATGAACAATGAAATAATCAGCAACACATGCCATCACCACAACCTCTCTCTACCAGAGAAAAAGGCCATAGAATCTCTAAGATCTAACCACCAAATAGTAATAAAACCAGCAGATAAAGGAGGAGCCATAGTCA
>NW_005841891.1:2222527-2223628 GCF_000455745.1 Alligator sinensis
CTGGTTATGACCTATCACCCATCCCTTGAACCTGTACGGAAAATCCTCAAAAAATTGCAACCCATATTAGAAAAAGACCCTATTCTTAAAAAGATCTTCCCAGAGCCACCCATCCTAGCCTTCAGACAAGCACCAAACCTCGCCAACCTCATCACCAGCAGCAAACTTCCTCAACCCCAGAACACACCAAAAGGATCCAGACCGTGCCAGGACAAGAAATGCAAAACCTGCCAACACATCTCCACCACCCCCACTATTACTACACCCCACAACAGAGCCATCAGCATCCCAGGATCTTACAGCCGCACCTCCAGAAATGTAGTATACCTCATCCAATGCACCAAATGCCCTGATGGAAAATACGTAGGAGAGACCAAACAACAACCGTGCACCAGAATGAACGCACACCGGAAATCCATCAAAGACAGAAACACCCAATTACTGGTGGGGGCACATTTCTCACAGGAGGGCCACTCTCTCTCCAATCTCTCAGTCCTGATCCTCAAGGGAAACTTACACAACACTTCCCAGAGATGAGCCTATGAGCTCCATTTCATCAACCTGCTGGATACTAGAGATCAGGGACTAAACATAGACATTGGATTTTTGATACATTACAGTCTGCCTGGCAACTGACTCCCCAGCCCAGCCCAGCCCCTGGCTTCTTTACTTTTCATTCCATCCAGGAAGAGCACACACCAACTGCTGCAGCTTCCTGAGCCTGACGAAGGGTTTTTGAACCCGAAAGCTTGCTTAATAACTATTCTCCAACCATTTGGGTTGGTCTAATAAAAAATATCAAATTCACCCAAGGAACCTTGTCTGTCTATATAAGCTATTATCTTTTGATACGCCTTTAGCAATTTGAAGATAAATAAGAGATATAAATATTATCTCTTAAGCAAGATGATTTTCACTTTGATGTTTAGTTTTGATAATACTACTCAGTAGGGATACACCAATAAAGATTTTTTGGGCCAATACCGATGGCTGATTATTGACCAGATATGTTGGCTGATACTGATCCGATTGCCAATATTCAGCCTAGCAGCATGGAGAGCAGCATCCAGCTGGTAAGTCTTTTGGGGGTGGGAGGGGAGG
>NW_005841891.1:2223995-2251571 GCF_000455745.1 Alligator sinensis
CCCAATGCTGCCTGGCCTGAGTGCAGCCACTGGGAAGAGACTGATGCAGCCCTGACACCAAGCGTGCAGTCTGCTGTCGTTCCATGCACAGATCCGGGGGAGGAGTACATGCCCCCCATACCTCCCCTGGGGGTGCGCACAGCAGCAGGAGCTGCTCTGCCTCCCTGCGCCCCACAGTTGAGCCTCCAGCTTGATCCTGCACCCCACCCCAGCCTGGTTGGGCAGTGCCTGCCTCAGCCCAACTCCCTCTCTCACGGTGGGGGCCTTGATCTGTCCAACCATGGCCCTTTGCCCCTGCACAGACTTATCAGTTGGATGCTGCTTTCCAAGCTGCATTCCTGGCTGTGTGCATGCATGCGGCATTTATCGCCAGCATTATTGGCCACATCAGCCAAAGAAGGCCGATTGCCAATAATGTCAATTTTCCTTTTATTGGTACTGATACGATATGAACCAATGTACCAGTGCACCTCTACTACTAAGTGATTACATACACACAAAAAAAACTAGGGCAGGTAACCAAGCTGAATGTCAGGAAGTGTTGAGAGGCACAAGGAGAGATAGAGAGAGGGACAGACCTGGTAGGTAGATCTACAGTTAAGGTTGCCCAACACTACATTGTGAGCTGCTGCTTATAAGCTTGGTAGATATATATCATTTAGGTTGAAATTTTGTTATGCTTTTTGTTTGTCCAAGGCTAGATTTTTCTTTTAGTGGTTTAGTGCACATGGTTTGTCTATTACTGAAAATAAAGTTGAAGGAAAATAGTTTCACCGGTGTTTAAAAAAAAAAATAAAAATGATTCAACTTATTTAAAAAAAAAAAAAAATTAAATAATGGCTTTCTGATTTTGGAGCCAGTACTTAATATTTGGTTGGAATATGGTCCTGGGATTAGAAAAGCACATTCCTGCGTCCTAGGTAGTAAACTAACCTTGAGTTGATTTATAAACATTCTGAAAAATTATTTCCAAAGGAATGGAATCTATAAGCCTCTTCCACTTCTACTATGATCCTGCCGTAGTATTTCTGTTTAAACTTTATATTGAAATTCATTACTCCTAAAATTGGAACAAATGAATATTTCGCTTCGTGCACTACTTGTGAACAAGCTCAGTATTTGTTTCAGAGCTAGGTAAATATTATAAAACACACAATTCGGGCATAATTTGGGTGTGCGCTGCCATGTTTAGTGATCTAACAAGTGCTAAATTACAAAGCTGGTAAGTGACGTACTTAAGGTGGATGATTTGTTAAGGTGGCACGTGACAGATTTCAAGAATATCTAATCACCTGAGTCATCTAATTCCCAAATCTATCATACTTGCTTGAATCCAAGAAAAGGATTTTTTTCCCCAATCGGCACTGGGGGAGAAAAGCCTCATCTTGGATTTGAGTGTGATCTGGGGCAAGCAGCAGCTCAGCGCTGACTTTGGCCCCAGGCTTGGGGTTGAAACAAGAGCTGAGCTGCTGCTTGCTGTGGACCAGAATGGCTTGTTTGGCAGAGGAGGGGCATGTGGCTGGGGGGATGCGGTAGTGGGGGAGGACTACAGCCTGTCCCTGGCCTCCCCCAGCTCTGCAGCCTGCCTTCTCACCTCCTGCTTCCCCCCCATCTAGTTACCCTTCTCCCCCCCACCTTACCTTCTGCTCCACTCCAATCCCTCCAGCCCTGGCCCAGCTGGGAACTTCCACCGCTTCCCCCTGGCCAGGTTGGGGCAGCCTCTTCTGCTGCTGATTGCCCTGGAGCCAAAGCAGAGCTGCAGCAGAAGGTGCAGAGGGGAGAACAGAGGGTGGGGGAAGCAGGGTGTGTGGAGCAGGCAGCGGGAGGGTGCGTGGCAGGAGACAGCCATGGCAGGGCAAAGGGCAGGAGAACAAGGGGCGGGGGTCTGGCCCCCCGCCCTCCCCCTGCTGTTTTCCTCACCACAGTAGTGGGCAGGAAGAAACTGAGGTGACCTCTTACTGATTAGATTCTGTATATGGAAAATTATAAGTCTGGTGTAATTTTCCATGTATAGAATAATTATTGGAGGGGGTCCTCTTAAATATGAAGTTGTCATGGATTCGGGTAATACTTTGTCTGCATTGTTATAGTGATGTTTGTATAATATCAAGAACAGTTGGTCCCCTCTTTTTCCCCACCTCGCGGAGTCTTGACAATTGTATTGGGTTTGGAGTGAGTTAACTGTGTACTAACTTTGTTTTTCATGTACAGCACCAAATATTTAGAAAATCCATTGTGAAGTAAAACTTTCCCCTTTGCTTGGCTCCTAGGGTCTTGACAATGTTCACAAACAGAGAGTTGCTGAAGTCCTAAATGACCCTGAGAGCATAGAAAAAAGGCGAAGCCGAGAGAGCCTCAACGTTGATGTGGTAAAGTACGAGAGTGGGCCTGATGGAGGCGAGGAAGTGAGTATGAGCGTAGAGTGGAATGGGGTAAGTACAGTACACAGTTTAAGAGACTAGCCTAGGCAATAAGCCACTATATCAAACTTGTCCAGTCATCCTTCCATTGTTTTTAGTAGTTTTACTAGTTTATTTACTTTGCAATTTTTCAGAATCAATTAAAAATTAAAGAACAAGACTTTGCTTTTTGTAAGTTGTTTACCTTTTATTAACACTTTCAATTTGATACAGTTTTCTGTTGTTAGTGGTGAAATTTCTTTAGGGATATCAACTGGCTGGAGTTAACTCTGAGCATTTAAATGCTGATTGAATGTCCTGGTTATTGTTTTTCTTAGTAGTAGCAATAGATTGGCAGTTACCATACTTTTGCTGCTTTATCTTTGCTTCTTGTCTACATGTTTCCATTTCACTGATAACCTTACAGATGCTGCTGTGGAATTACTTTACTTTAGATTGGCATGGAAAAATATAACATCAAAATATTTTCAAAATCCTTGCCCTTTTTTTGCTCTCTTTTTAGAATTGGACTTAAAAATTATTCCAGTGACTTCTTTCAAATTTCTGGGAGGAAACTTCTCCATTCCTTTCAGTCCTGACGTAAGGATGATGCATAATCTGCTGCACAGTTGGCCACTACAATTTCATGAAAATAACTGTACATCCCTGAAATGAAATGGTCACATCAGTTTTCAATGTAGCCTGGTAAAATTTGCAGCTTAAGTAGAGGGCTTATTCTGGCTTGTGACTTCTGACACTAATGCATATTGTGTCACACAAGTTAGAATAATATAAATGTTCTAAAATAGAAGCGATGTTTGTAACGTGTGACAAGCTGTGCATTTTCTATGTTATTTCTCATTCAAGTGAAGATAATCCAAGCTTTTACATGTATAAATCTGGTTTAATTAGTTGCTTCAGCCGTTGTGTTTTTCTAGTGCATATTCCATTGCTACCAGTGGGATGTATGTGGATAGGCTGCACCATCTGCTAATTAAACCTAATTTGTGTTTTCTGCTAAAAACCTTGACCTGGTCTGTTAAATTGCGTATTAATAATGCTTGTCTGACTGCCTTTGCTTTTGCTCTAGAGGGGTTAGCCTGTACTGCGAACTTGAAATGAGCTTCCGAGGTATTCTCTTACAATAGCCCCAGCTCTCCAGTCCCCTGTGACTAGATTTAGGATTCTAAAAATACTTGGCAAAAACTCAGACTTACTGGACCTGAGTGGAGAGTGTTCTCTGTCTGTGCTTTTGTCATTTATCAAATGACGTTTTCTTGGCATTGGTATTTTCTCAGTGCCAAGACAGTCAATCAGCATCTATTGTGAATAATTAACATTGCATCATCATCAAAAAAAAAAAAAAAAAAAGGTTGGATAGCTCCTTTTATCTTAATTTTACCCACTCAGTGTTAGAACTGTGTACTGTACTCCTCCCTAAATTTCTGCCATACTTTGCATGACTTTGTATGTTCTAAATGAATTAAACCCTTATTTCTACTATTTGCTTTTAATTAAAACAAGCATGCAGGGTTGGGATTGATAAAGGACTTTTCTCGAAAAATACTAGGCAGTATTTCTAGGTCAATACTTGATGCCCATAGTGCTAAAAATTTGGATCTGAAGGGTGAGTTTGTCCATCGAGACTGGTATTAAGGGCTAGAATTTTTACAAAGTCTGGTACTTTCTGCGTTTGCTTAACATATGTGGTATAACTTTTTTGATTTACATGGGACTGTTCACATTCACATTTTCTTCCTCACTTTGGAGGTAGTTTGTTCAAACAAACTCCTTCCCCTTCTCCCTGTTTTCTACCTCAGTGCTGTTCTCTTCTATACCTGTAGGGTATGCTTTACCTTTTCCTTTCCTCTGTTCCCTCCTTGCAAATATTCTACTTGGCAAGCAGGAAAAGCTGCTGAAGTTCTGTTGGTAGGCAATTTCTTCTATTTACAGAGTCTGAAGAAACAGCCTGTTTTGGTTAATATTTAAGTACAGATGCACATCAGAAGTTGGCCCTTGAACTTGGCTGTCCAATAAAACCAGAGGGGTACTTTCAGAGTAGTTGAGGCATCTTGCAACCTTCACTGAAAAAACTTCAGTTGAACATATGTAACATACTCGATATATGTCGGGTAAATACTGTACACTTTAGTGCAGCCTCTTCTAAATGCAGTGAGAAAAGAAACTGAAATTTCTATTTTAACCTAAAATATAGGTAAATACTAAGTCACATTATTTAGTGAAATTGAAAACTTGTATCTCATGTTTATGTATTTTTAGAGCTGGTTCCATAAAAAGAGACTATAGTCAATATTTTAGTTTGAAAATAATGTGAAAGGTAACTTTAAAATGTTTATGAATGTAACTTTTATGCTGTTTTTCAGCCTGAGTGTTTATTCCTTTTTATGTTCCTAATGCAACCTGAGAGGCATAGATTGTCCAGTTGGCTCTAAGGCTGAATTATGCCAGCTAAATTAAGGGCTGGTAATTTAGATTAATTTTTTTACTTTGAAAATGTCTGTATAAGGAACAGTGTGTCATCTTATTTACAATATACATAATAGCTTTAAATTTAGATTCAGATTCAGAATTACTGGATACTGGTTGACTTATTTTAAGTCTGCTATCTTTTTATATTAGAGTTCACCTCGTTTAGATTAAGCTGAATCTGTGTTATCAGGTAAAGTTTTGATCGAAACGGCAGGTACAGGCACTGGTGTATTTCAGTACATCCTGCTGGGGTTCACTCTAGTTCCTAGAGACAGATGTCCTTTTTACCAAATCAGCGTCTTCAATATCCTTTACCAGAACGGTGAATAGGAAGCCTAGAGGTTGACCTACCCAGTCACTTGTTTAGCTGGTTGCTTTCAGCTGAGATTTGAGGCTTTTTAGGTAGTGCAGTGTTGGGGAGGCTTGTGCTACAGTATATCTTTTTTCTAGATTACATTTATAAAAATATACCTGTGACCAAATCAACAATTCCTTTGAGTCCTGTTGCCTTAAAGCTGTAAGTAGAATTTTGTTTGGAGGGATATGGAAAATCCTCTTCCTTTTATAGTGCTGTGGGGAAAAAATCCTGGCAGAAGTTAAAGCTTAAGTGATTGCACCTTGTTCTGTTCTTTTTTTCCTTTTTTTTAAATCTTCTGTTTTTTTCCTCTTCATTTTGACATTTTATATTCTTTTTAACCTGAAAACTACTCTATCCTCCGCATATACTACACACAAATATATTTGTAAAAACAATCTCTGGTTAATTTTTTCCCTGTTTTGTTTTTGGTTTTGGGGGGTTTTTGTGCAAATACTAATTTAATACGAACATGGGATCTCTCTTGGTCGTTTGTTTAGTGCATTTTCCTGAAATAAAGTACATAATTTTCTGATGATTACAGAAGTCTGTAAATGGCAGCCTTTGGACATGGAGTCCCACATCTTTATTAAAAAAGCTGCCTGGGATATGACCTAGAAATACTGTAAACGTAACTGTTCAAACGTGAGAACTGTTGAACTTTTTCCCAACAGTTTCATTCAGTTTTTCTCTCTCCATTTCTGTCTGACAGGCCTAGATGCCTTTTGTGATTCTTAAACTGTCTCCTGCATGACGGGCGTGCACCATCTTCAAGCTTTAACTTCTCTCTTCAGTACTGACTGCTGTGTTTTAGCAAATCCCTTACGATTCTTGTCAGAGCTACACTTCCTTGTAAACTGGCCATTCCTTCAGTGCTGGTGCCCTTTTTTTGGTTTCCTGTTTCTGTACCTGTGTAGCTTTGCCAGATATGTATCTAGTCATACAAAATATGTTAATACAACCATTTGCTGTGTAATACATAAGTAAAAAGTAAGAATGAACTTTTAAGTAGCTGTTCACTATGAAAAAAGGTAGTTAAAAGTATCACACAAGGTATTATTAAAATGGCATGATGGTTACCTTTACAGAATAAAACGTAAAAGTAAGGCATGTTCTCCAAGTGCTTTAAATGTATTTAGAGGCCTGTTATATGGTTAACATCAATATGGAACCCTGGATGTCTTCACTTATTCTAAAGTAGCATTGCTGTTTAGTCTTTGTGTGAAATTTTGGCAATTATGCTTTTCTCTACTAATCTTTGGTGTTCAGTGATTTGTGTATTTGTCTTTCTAACTTCTAATAAACTCACTCCAACTGATGTCTGTCTCTGTCTGCTCAGTAGTACTTCCTTCTTTGACAGTTCTTCCTTTTGTACAGTAGCCATGTAGAATTTCTAGAAGTAGGAGATGATTACTTCTAATCTTACTAAGCTATTATATTTAAGAGTAAAACAATGGTTCTTTGCCAGTCAAATTGTACTTGAGTTGGAAACTTCTGTGGATCAAATAATATAGCATAAAACATGATTTTTATGTGCAGAAGAGTATCACTTTATTTCACCTTTTTTTCTGAAACATAGTGAAAGATTAATTGGAATTGAAAGAATTTGGATACAGGCTTTCTGAACATTAAATACTCACTATATTGAATTTGATGTATGGAATTCACTGAAAATACTTAGAATTCATGGCCTAGGCATTTGAACCAAGAGAAGGAAATGGCTGGTTTGTTCACACCCTGACAAAATGCTTTCACTTGGTGCTGTACTCGCCTTTCTCACGACTGCATCGTGGCTGGATGGTGGTGGTGGTGGTGGTGGTGAAAGTGCATGCACTTTTCAGATTTATTTTTAATTGTTATGAATCATATTGAACCGTACCTTGGACAAGTCTTCAAACTGCTGAAACATTTATTAGTAGGCTAGGACAAAAGCACTATTTAACCTGAGTGCTGACAGTCTGCTGGATAAAGTACAATTTATATATGGCATTATTAAATATTTAATATAATTTGGTACTGTTGCTGAGTGGTGACAGGACATAAGTATTTTAGAGTGTAGGCATATTACTCAGTTGTAGGAGAGGGGCATAAACTCTTGCAGTTTCACATTTGTTCACATTTTTTTCAGGATGGCACTGGATCTTTAAAGCGCAGTGGTTCATTTAGCAAACTTCGTGCTTCAATTAGACGCAGCAGTGAGAAGCTGGTTAGAAAGCTGAAGGGAGGAAGTTCACGAGACAGTGAACCAAAGAATCCTGGGTAATTATCTATTCTTAGCTGTACTGGAATGCTCCCAATTTGTGCCCGTTTTGTAACCTAGCACTGTGACCCAAGTAGCCTTTCTCTTGTGGCTGTCTACTTTTCCTTTGTGTAGAACTGTGCTATGTAAGGAGGTCTTGAATTCCACTTCTTTACTAAAAAGTAATATAGGGCAAATTTCTTAATCATACATTTGAAAATTCTCTAATGTTAACTGCTGGAAAATTGTGACTTGTTTTTGGTATTTATAATCCGATCTTTGACAGAACCTGTGGTTTTAGTGTGGAATACTTAATACTGTGGCAGCTGTAAGGAGAGTCTTCATTTGGAACATTTGTATATATTTTGTAGCCCTGTTACCTTTTTAGACCATCATAGTATTATTATTGTACTTTATTAAACTGCTAAATTATTTTTTTGCACAAAGTTAAAGTATGGTCAACTTAATTTATTCTAACCTCAAAAAAGATAATTGGTTCAGCAGAACCCACAACTAGCATAGCATTCAAAATGTTTCTTGTATTAAAACTGAACTTCAGTGTTGACACAGTATGGTATTAAACTCTTCTGAATGAAGAATCTTGTAATCTATACACTGAACACATCTGTTTTATGTTATTTTAATTGCCTTTCTGCTAACACTTAAATTTCCTGTTGTTAGGAATATGAAAAGGGAAAACTGCTCATACAGAAGGGGACATTATGTATTTGCCTCTGTAATCCTTAGTGTTGAAAAGTTTTCTGGGGATCAAAGCATGAATAGTTATTGTTTAAGTGCTACTTAAAGCCTAAGAAGTATTAACACTGAAAAAAATCTAAATTTCAAAAGGCAAAAAAACCTTGAAACAGGCTACACATCTGCTGAAAATCTTGAAACAGGCTACACATCTGGGTTAAATCTTGATCTCAATTAATTCAATGGCAAACATTTCCTTGACTTTCAAAGGGGCAGGCTTTCATGCCATGTGTTTTTATTATTACTTTTGATGTAATATGTCCACTAGATGCACAAAAATGTTTGTATGCAAACAGAAATATTCATCACTGCACTGTCCCTTCCACCCCCACACCCCATAGCACTCCAGTTCTAGCAGCCTCATTCCTAGCCGCTTAGTCGAATTAATTTTTTTTATACTTTTAAAACAAACTACACTGGTTCCCAGTAAAGCAGTTTGAATAGCATTCCTTTATTGAACTTCTGCCTGAAAGCATTCTAAGGAAGAGCATTTGTGGTCTTCATCCAGAGGGATGAGTAGTATATGGATCTATTCATTTATTATTAGAAATGGTTATAGTGATTTAAAATTCCATGTGATATCTGGGGCAATGATTTGGAAGCAGGTCTTCAACTAATGCAGGTCATCAGAGCTCCAGTTCTGTCAAAGAAGGTCTGCCTCACTTCCTTTTTTTTTTTTTTGTTTGCTTTTTGTTTTTGTTTTTTTTTGTAAAACATCTTGCAAACCTGTGATGAGTAATGATACCTGTTGCTATTTAATGTTTTGAATTCTCTACCTCACTGACATCTGACTTGGAAGTATATCCAACTTTACACCCAGTCAGATGATAGCAATTATTTAGTGAGCAGTTCGTTTGTGTGATGGTAAAGATATAATCCTACACTTGGTGAAGTCCATTGCAGAACTTCAGTTGAATTTATTGGTGCACAATTATGAGAGTTTGGGGGGGTTTTTTCAGTTAAGGTAGCCTGGGGACTGACTGAAATTCAAAAAATATGTAGTTCAAAGTAATGCAGAACTGCAACAGAGCTTAGTAAAAGAAATGAGCAAAAGGCCAGGCGTGGAACTAAATGAGTCTCATTCTTCCAATTTAATAGTTATAAATTGTTGCTTATTTTTATACAATTCTGTATAAACTACACAGATAGCATAGTTTATGTAATTGGTTTTTTATGAACCCATATCTTTAATTATATCCAATTACCACCTTATTCCCTAATTTTTACAATATTTAAATAATTTCTCAGTGTCTTTACAGAAGCAGGGCACTAGTGCTTGTTTCTTGAAATTAATAAGTAAATAAACTGCAGATTGCTTTCTTTTCCCCTCCTTAATCAAAGACTAAAGAGTATTTCTACAGTTTGGTCCAGTATTCAAATTTAGCTTCCTGGCTTGTAGTCTCCACTGAAAACTCTTTGTGTCTTTGATGTATTTTTGAAGCATTTAGTTTTAACTTTTGTCATATAATCTACCCACACAAATGCAGACCATTTTTTAGAGCGTATGCCACCAAATGTGTGGTGTTTATGATACTGATAAAGTGCTGCGGCAGTGTTCATAAACAAGGCTGTACTCTGGAAAACTGTGCTCATTAAAGGAAAACTTCATGAGATTTTATGTGCTTTCTCTGCGAACAATATTCACGTACACTTCTGATTTGGGGAATTTATTGTGATAAAAATTTACTTATTGGAAAGAACAGTTTGATTTTTTTTTTCCAAGTTGTAGGATGAATTTGTAAAGGTGGGAGACTTGAAATTCATCTTTTGTGACTTGTAACCAAGCAAATTCCTTGTGGAAGTCAGTGAGAATACACCATACACTCCATTTTTTGCAGAGTACAACTACTCAAAAAATTAATTTATTTACCTGTTTTTAACAAGGTGAGCATCCTGCTTATAAAAGTGAAATGCTTACCCCTTCACTCAAAATTACAAAAGCGCAAGATAAGGTTTACCCCCTCCCTCCCTCTCTCTTCCTTCTCATCAGTGATTAGGCTGTCACATTAGTTTTATTACGTGAGTTAATGAATAAGCAGAAGAGCAGATGAACTCCAGAGTATTAAAGACCTAGTCTTTGTGCAGTTCTTGATAGAAAACTGAAGGAAGGAGGAAATAATATTTCTTTTGCGAGTGCCAAACCTTTTTGGCTGGTGTTCTGCAAATGAGCCCTGCATCCTCCCTGAGTGCCACTTCTCTCCTCTACCTGATCTGCTGCACTTTCTGCTCCCTACTCTGTGCTCCTTGAGCAAGCTGCTGCTCTTCTTTCTCCTTTCTGCCCTGTACTCCTTACCTGATCTGATGCTTTGTTTTCTCCACTGTGCTGCCCGTCTCTTCCCCAAGCTGCTATATGCCACCCCTGCTCTAATGTGTTCCCAAATAGAATATGCAAAGTTTTTCATAAGGTAACAGGATGTCTATCAAAGTTGGGTCTTTAAAAATATGTAGCAGTTTGAAACTTGGAGTAACATACTTTTTCTGGGCACTTGTTTCATTTTTATTTTGCTTTCAAATTTTTCATTCTGATTTGCTGACAGGTGATTGGGTGTGATGATCTGATGTGATCAGTTTGACCAATAGAACAGGGTAACTAAGTTGATATTGCTTTAAAAAAAAAGAAAAGGAAAAGACAAGCACAGCTTTTTCTTGTATCTCTGGCTTATGACGACTGAAGTGATGCATGCATCCCTACTATTTTTGCAATCCTATGTTTAACTGGAAAAATGCTACAAGTGCATTTGCCAAACTAATTCTTCTAAGTATGTAGGTGAAAAACTAATTACTTCTGAAGTAAATTGGCTGCTAATACATTTTTAAAAGTTGAAATTTAGGCATGATAAAATGTGCTTATTTATTTAGCTTTGCTATTCGCACTTCAGCAAAGATATAACAAATACTTGTATAGATTTGTACCTGTGGAATTTTTTGTTTCTGTGTAGTTTGGGTTTTGTTTTTGATAAACCTTTATGCTCTAACTTCTGGAAGAGAGATTTTCATTTGTGGTATTTTGTATGCGTTTTTGCAGATTAACAAACTTTGATTTTTTTTTTCCAATGTATAACCTTTATTGTATATTTTATATAAATAAATAACAGAGAGGTGAAAAACCCATGCATGATTCATTGCTTCTTTTTGTTGCTAACACTTAGGTCAGATATTTAAATGTGTGTGCATTAAGCTGTCTGAAACTTTTAAAAATGTAACACCCTTTTCTTGCCGCATTCATTAGTGTAGATTCTTTTGATTTTTATTGTGTTGCAGACATACACATTTCCGTTTAAAGCCATTAGATGCACATTACTATCAGCTCACTTAATCTGTGCTTATGTCTAGGGGTTTGTAATGTGCTTGCTGTGCAATGTGATTTTTTGAGGGTAGACCTGTCAGTGTCACTAGGGTTCTGCACGTGTTCACCTGGGCAGATTACATTGCAGTCGGTGTTAGTTTGACAAACATAATCACTTCTTTAAAGTGGTGCTTTGGACACAGACAGATCATAAAAGAGCCTGCTGAGGATCACATACGTGCTCTTTCAGATAGCAGTGCAGCATATTTCAGTGAAATCCGACATGGCGATTATTTAAACTTGTAATCCTGAATTCCCCTTACTACTACACACTTCAGGATAGTTAAGTCTTGAATGCCATTATGTTTGTGTAAACTTATACACCAGCCAGAAAGCAGTTATTGACCCTTAGCCCAAAGAATTTTGGATATAGAATAGTTTAATACAGTGATACCTTGACTATTAATGGTCCTTCCACTGTCAGAATACTATTTCAAGGCTGCTGATGCCTTAAACAGTATGTCCACAAGCATGATCAATCTCACTCTTCCCACCCCCCCTTCACTTCAAAATGACTGAAATGAAATGAATTTAGCAAACTTTTAGATTTAGTTTATAAGAATTTCAATGGTAATCTTTTCACATAACTAAGGCAAAAATAATAGATTCATCTATCTATTTTAATATTTTGCAAGCTAAATGCAGCCTCTCTGTGATGAATTTATGCAGTAAGAGTTTTCAGAAACGATATGAATAATTTTACATTGTTTTAATCAAATGCTGCACAATTTAAGACTAAGCCGTCAGGTTGAGCATTGATTTGCTGTTATGACACTTAGAATGAAAATTGTCTTGAATGATTTAAACTAAAATCACACACCTAATGTGTGTGAAGCCCTAGGGAGCAAGGGGTTATGTTTGTATTTTATCTTCTTTTATTTTTTTTAAAGACCATTCTTCATGTCAGGGGTTAGATCAAAGCTATTTTACATTTGCATTAATCTTGTTTTGACTTGTGTTTAGAGCTCTTAGCTTTCAGTTATTCTGATTGGTTTATCCTTGCATGTTCACTGTCCCGGTTGCAGCATGAAGCGTGCCAGTTCTCTGAATGTTCTTAACATGGGTGGCAAGGCTACTGAAGATCGTTTTCAAGTAAGAAGCCCTCTGATATTCTTACACAAGTAGATGCATTAGCAGGGTTCGGGCCGAAGAGCATGAGAAATAGTAAGGTGTTAACCTTTTGGGTATCATTAAAGCTATAGTACAGCAGAGCACTCTAAGAATGTGCTGAAGTCCGTTTCCATTTAAACATTTAGGCACCTGCTTAATTTGGAAGTACCCGTCTCATTTCAGTTAATGGCAAACAGGTGCTTATCATATCCCAAACAGATTCTGAATTGAAACCTGCATTGCCTGGTGGAGTGGATGCGAAGTTCTGGAATCTCGCATACTTGCATTATAGTCATTTATAAAGGAAAACTTGCGAAAGTTAAGTGTTAAGTATTTTGTTTAAAGCAGCATCTCCCAAATAGCCAGTGACTCCAGACAGTGGGCTTCCTCAAGTCCCAGCACTTGAGTGGCTTCTGAGGGTACACAAGAGCAGGGCTTAAATTTGTCTAATCTGTGATGGTAGGTGTTTGTCTGCCAAAACCTAATCTTCATATTTTGCCTAACTATTCAGTGTGCCTGAGCACTGCTTCCCATATCTGTTTTCACATAATAAAGTCACCATTTCATATGTTGTCAAGGTAAGCCAATAATGTTCTGTGCTCTAAGCAGTGTTGTGCATCTTACTAACACAGTAACTGCAACTAACTTCTGGGGGGAATATTAATCACTTCATAACTAACATGCTGTAGTGTAGGGTCCACATCTTTATTTACCCCAGGGTAATAAAACAAGAAAAAAATGCCCACACTGCGTGAATCTCATTTCACTGTTGAGTGGCATAAAGGTGTCTTTCCAGTGTTAGCCCTAAAGGCTTTACTGCAATTTTCCAGTTCTCTAAAATTTATGTAAAGATGTTCCTTAATATGAACTTTGACCAAAAAAATCCACTGAGGTAAACCATAACTCTGCAACCAGTGATAAAGAAATGCCTGGGACTTTCAAAATGTGACCGCCTGGCCTTAGGGGCCTTATAATAATGGGTCTTTTCTACTGTGTACGATCGATGCCGTGTCAGTGAGGTATAGCTATCATATGTAATGTGTGAAGTACTGATGAAGTTTTTACAAATTCCCTCTTTGCCAAGCGCAGAGACACTTGACAGTACCTCCGGGTGGTCAGCTGTTTCTCTAATAAGCATCTGAGTGAGGTATAGAAGGGGTGCAATCACAAGACGACTATTTAGTATTGGTGATTGTGTCAGGGAAAAATGCTTATGTAAGGTTCCTTTTCATATCCTGCTGTCACAGGATGTGAAGGTAAGCAATACAGACTTCATCAATTTCAGCAGGTCTTGAGTTTCTTAACATTTTTAAAAATCAGACTCGATAAAAATGCTTGAGATCTGGACTCCTGCATAAATATTTTTTTTTCTTATTTATTTTCATACAGGAACGAAATAATTGTCTGACAGACTCAAGAGCGCTGAGTGCCAGTCACACTGATTTGGCACGTTGAGGTTCTTGGACAGAAGCTAGCTAAAATTCCTTTGTGAATAAAGAAGCACTGAGACTCAAAGCTTTGGTTCCTCCTCACTTACTATAGGAACATCTAGTTCATAGACTCTGTTGCAATGGACTCTTGTTTTTACTTTTCTAAACAGTGACTATTTTAAATATAGCGTTAGGGAATATTTTCTTCTAAAGAAAACGTATATATTGCTCGTTGCACTGCTATCAGTCATGTTACTTACACTGATTTCTGTTAACAGATCTGAATTTCACAGCAGTCAGAAATTGGAAAAAGACAACTCTTTAAAATGCATTAACATGCAACGGAGTATAACAGCTTCCAACTGATATTTGAAAACACAGTAAAAATGGAATATGTAGCAGTAAATTTATATAGTGCTGGGACAAGAAAAGTATAAATGTGCGCATTGCTGTATAAATTCCCAGTTGTGTGCTGTACTGCTGGGGGGCTTTCCCTTGCATCACTGATGGTCTTCACTCTAGATACTTCATGTAAAAAACAGAGCTGAAACATGGGTTCCTTAACCAACAGGTCTAGATGCTACATTTTGTCACCAAAACGGTTAGCTACCTTCACTCCTAGAAGGCATATACAGCAACACCACTAGCTTTGAAATGCACTTTTGTTGCAGATTTTAAAGTAATCAATGGGGGGAGAGTACTGTATAGGTTGTTCTGATGGGGGGGCGGGGGGCGGAATAATCATTATAACCTATATTTCGTACAGTCAGTGCATATTTAGGCTTTGGGTTGCAACTGTCCCAGAGCAGCTGCTGCTGCTAAGATAAACTTCCCTGACTCAGGTTGCTAACTCTTTTCTTGCCTGTCCACTGGCGTTCTTAACTCTTAGCAGCCTTGTTGGGCTGGAAATGCTCCTAATTTTTCTCTGATGATCAAAGGCTTGCCTCTTCCTGTTGATGGCACCAGGAGCAAATGAAGCAGGTGACTCTAGGCTGTTATACTGTGAAGAGGACCACTTGTAAAACTCTGCTGATGTTTGTTTAAGACATTTGGGGCCCCACTGAAAGCATCACGGCTTTATCTAGTGGACAGATCACACTTTTGATCACCCACCCTTGGTTTTTTCTATATGCAATGAATAGATATGTTGTCTGCATATTGGATTGCTGCTGGAACAGAGTATAGAACATCAAAGTATTTTGTAGACTAACATTTTTGGTTTTGTTTTTCTATGAAACGTGATTTTTAAATCAAAACATTTAAGTTTTCATCTTTTGCAAAGTTTTGCTACTTACATGCAAGTTGGAGGAGAAAATAAATGTGTGTCTGTATTTGTAAGTATAGTTACGGAGCTGGAAAGTACAGAACAAAATTAACATTGGGGAGAAGTTGGAATGCTATGCCAAGATAAGCCTAGCACCAAGGGAAATGGGATAGAAGGTGGCAACAACGTGTATTTGTTTCGCTGTGAAACAGTCATTAGAATGAGAACTTTTTAAATGTAAAAATTTGACCAATTTGCATCTGGTTTTAAAATGTACAATGGCTGATGCGAAAAGCTGTGTATGTAATGCACTTGACTGTGTACCATGAGGTACTTCCTAAGCATCTCTAAAGAAAAAACTGTTAGGTAAAGGGTATGCTCACCATGAAGACTGTTTTAACATGCTGAGACATGATGCTGCTAATGCATAGAGAGTGTAGTGCAGAATAGTGCAATTCATTGATGAACCTGAGGGAGAACAAGTTGTTGCTCTACTCTTTTAGACATAGCTAAAGGGGACTTGAGTTTTTTAAAATTTTTAAAGAGGTTTTTATATATTTGTTTTCCTTTTAGTAATGTCTCAAACATATTTGTGGATGAATTCAATGATCTGCTCAAAGTCTGAATGTCCAGCTCTGTAGGACTTGCTAGGCTGGGCAGACCTCCGGGATGGGCAGATGGACATCTTTCCTGTCGTGTACTAGTTGCACAGGCTCACAGCAGAGATCTCCACCCAGTTGCTGTCTGTCCTGTGGTCTGGAACGCCCTGTCCCTTTGGCAGTAACTGAGGGGTTTCTGGTGCGGTGGCACCTAAAAAGCTGTTGTTCCAGCACCTGCACAAAGCCAGTCCAGTAGGAGTGGCACAGGGGAGAGCCTTGCTCAAGTCATTTACACAGAATAAGATGTTTCAGTCCTGTGAAGAGCCTCTATAGGAGCCTGACTTCCTAGAAATTGAGCTAGTCTGACCCAAACAAGTCATTTCTCAGTGCAATCTAAGCACTTGCTTCCAAGCCTTTGTCTTTCAAATCTGAATGAAAATAGTTTTGAAACCTCTTATCACAACTGGAATTTGTGTAAATAGAAATTGTTAGATGTATTTAAACATAGGTTGGGCTAGCAAAAATAGGACTATTTTTATGCTTTTGACAACTGACGGCTGTAGTACGGAGTTTCGAGTGTGGGGAACCTTGTTATTTTAGGTTTTTAAATAGCCCTTGTCCTCCTGAGCTTTCAAATGTCTGGAGTGCTTACAAAGAATTCTTGCAGGGGATGATGAGCATAAAATGTTGGCCTGTAACCCATCAGACAAAACCGCTCCTGCGTCTGTTTGCAGAAGTGTGTAATTCTTGCTCATGCCCATGTTCAGAGACGCATGAATCTCAAGGCACCGTTCTTTCTTAGCACACAAACCCCTATAACAGTAGCCAAATGAGAGAAACTGTTGAACAGCATTACAGTGTTCATCTTAAGCCAATATGCTACTTGCAGGTAAGAGAACTTTGTAAAGTCTGAAAATAGATCTTAGCCTCAGTTTCTTCTTGTGTTTAAATTATTAAAAACTTACACATCTATTCTGAGTGGCTGTCTGAATTTACCTGGTTCGGGCAGGAACATTTCCATTTTCAGTTTGTTATATTCCCTGCCTTGCTCCGGTTCTAGCTGACCCCATGATGGATGCCTGTGTTGTGACTGGAGGATGGTTCCTGGATCTTGCTGACCAAAAGCGAATAGTTAGACCCTCTGAATTGAATGAAGTAGAGGGAAGGTGCGAACCCTGTGCAGCACTTCCCTGCCCTGGTCCCTGCTTGCTCAGTACAGTGGGGTCAACTAAAAAATTGAATATGGATCATTTTAAAGAGGGCCAGTTTCTTCTAATTCTTCCTATGCTACATCAGAGTTGTTTCTTCTTAGGATTTAAGTTATGAAAGTATCAGACATAAGAGATTAATGATCCAAAGGTGCTCCTCACCCCTGCATCTTTCCTGTCATATACTAGTTGCTAGCAGTACTGCCAGCATTTTTCTTGAGTTAAGATCTAACGAAATACTGTAAATGTGGCAGTCTTTCTCATAACTGTTAGCTTCCTTTTGGGATTTTTGATCCAACAAAAGGTTTTATTTACCATTGATCCTCAGCAAAGCATTTAAAACAAACCGTGGAAGACCAGATTTAGATACCTTCTCGTTGCACTGCTTTTTTTTTTTTTTTTTTTTGGTTACTTTTATAGCTAAATGATGGTAATTCACGAAGGTTAAAGCTTGACAAATATCTATGGTTAAACTGTACAGTTAATTCCACTGATTTCGAAAACAGGAAACAAGGTATGGCTGCGTTTTGTGTGTGTGTTGTTAAATGGGGCAGGCAGCGATTCTCCAAAAGTGTGTTTGTGGGGTGATGGGTTCAAAGCGCACAGTTTAGGTTTTGTTACACAAGTCATTGACTTAGATCTGAAAGCTGCTAGGAGTCGAGTCGGGTTCTTGTATTTCCACGGCTGCCGAAACTGAAGGAATACGAACCGCGCGGAAGGTGAGATGTTTACAGTTCTGTTGTACAGACTTTGCATATCGTACAAATGCACATTTGAAATATTGATACAGATGCTCTTTTAAAACTGGTTAGTTTGGGGGGAATTGTGACGCTTTAAACTCGATTACTTTGGGGCATTTGCTGCCTCAGTACTTCAAATGGTAATAATCATCGGGGGGGGGTTGTTAAAGGCCTTTACAAGGCTAACTAGTCACCCATGCATGCATGAATTAAGCTCAGAAGGTCTAAGGTACATGCTTTTGAGAAAATGAAGGCTTGTGTTGATAGACAAATGGCAAAGCTGTTTATATCCCATTAATTTGTTATAGCCTCCAGATAAACAGTATTAAAAAATTATAGCTAAATTTCAGTTATCGCTATAGCTACGTCTTAGCACTGAAATGACCTAGGACTGTATATTTGGAAATTTAATTATACAACAGCAAAAGCCAAATTAGATTTGAGTTGCATACAGTTTGGGATAAACATGGTGAAAACTTCTAAAATAAAAATGAGAAATCTTTGGGGTCTCTACATTCATCGGATGTGTTGTTCTTGAATTTATGGCTGCGAGTGTTTGTTTTCTTTTTATTTGAAATGTATGTAAATGTCTTGCAGAATTTGGAGACTATAGTACAATAGTCAAACAGAGCTGAGGCTCTATGAGATCACAGAGTATTTTGTGTATCTGTGGGATGAGAGATCGATAGCATCCTGAAGGATAATTATGGCACTTTTTCTTTTTAGGAAGAACTGACAAAGATTTTTAGTTTTCAAATGTGTGGACTGGATTTATAAAAACAAACGAAAGAACAGAAAACCCACCTAGTTTAAAATCTTCCAAGACTGATTTCAGGGCTTTGTATCTCAGTCACTGAGTATCTTACCCTTTGTTACAAGTGCTGAAGGAGAACAGGATTCTGAATTCAGCTGAGAAGAGATAAGAACTAAAAAGCTTCTTTAAAAAAAAAACCTTAAATGTAAGAGCAGTAATTCACTGAGATTTAAACACAGAACTTGGTATGAAATAAAAATTGAGGCTTTTTAGCCAGCTCTATTGTGTGTGTCACATTAGTTTTGTAATGCACTTTTCCTTACGACCATCATTTTCTTTGCAGAGAACAATAATTTTGTCTTGCTGTTCTAGTTTTCAAAAGCAACCTGTTCCAAGAAGTGCATATTGTGTTTTCTTTGAACGCCTCTTGTTTGTATCTTGTTACAGAGTTGTGGTCTGATTTGAAGCTGTTTAGACATTTCTAAAGTGTTGTGTAGCATTTATTTGCAAAGTGCAAAAATAAAATATTTAAATAGAGTCTTAACAATAGTTCTATATGCTAAATTGGGCATATTTGTGCATTTTCGAATGTAAATCATGTAAAGCACGTAGTGTGGACTTTTCCTGTACAGAAGCAAACCTCAGTTGTGAAACCCAAAGATGAATAAAGTTGTATGAAGGGAAGGTTTCTAAATAAAAGTGCATTTCTTACTTAACAGAAGAGGCTACCGCTGGAACACCCAGGACTTGCAGTGGAGAATTACCCAGTCTTAAATTCTGCTGAAATAAATTCCCCTTCTAGCTCCCCCTGAAATAACTGCTTAGCAAAGCCAGCTTTCCTGGGTTTGACACAGCCTGACATGTCTTGGATTCAAGTGTACTAATTATGCAACTACATTGTTACAAGGCATATAGTTCTAAATTACACAAACCCTAAAAAGAGGTAATGCAGAATAAACAAAATACAAAGCCTCCTCTTCAAGTACTATCTGGAAATTTGTAGCTTAAAATTGGACTGAAAATTGAGTAGATTTAAGTTGGGTTTTGCATTGCATTCTGGATCATACTGGTTGCAATGATGTTTAGACAAGGTCCACCTGGTTCCTCTGCTGTGGAGTACTCTTACAGGGGACAAAATCACTTGTTTCCCGAGTTTTAGAGCTGCTGGTATTGCCACTCGTGTTCCCAGGCTTTGCAGGTGTGCAGGGGTCCCTGATGCATGAATTATGTCTTTATTATGGTCATCTTCAGGGCCTGCATCTTCCTAACCATTCCCACCTGACTTTCTAGACCAAAAAGTCAGTACCACTGGTATTAGCAGATCACAGCAGTTGCAGATGTGTTGTGGTTTAAGAAGAAAAATCTGTTTAAAGGAAGTCCCTACACCTATTTTATTTAGAAGGAAAGAATTGGGTAGCTGTGTTAGTCTGACGTTAGGTAAAAGGTAGGAGACTAACCGGTTACCTTATTAACCAGTCTGAAGTGCCGCCCTGCCCTACCTTCCGCCATGTAGATGTAGTTCAGGCCTAAACTAAGAGCTGCTCTGATATGCTTACCAAAATAGCAGCAATCAGCCTCTCTAATAATGCGTGAGGACAGGGCATTGTAGTAAATCTTAGACTTCAGTTTCTAAAACATGACCAAAGCAGCTTTTGGATTCTTGGGAATGCTGTGTTCAATAGCCCTACCACTTTTTTTCTGCAAATAGCTAGTGACTAGAGACAAGCAAAACAGACTATAGACCTGTGATGCTAGACACTGTACCAAGTTTGTGAACAAGAAAAAGTATGTAACTGTAACAAATTGAACTGTGCTTTTTGATAAAACTCAAATTATTCACTTGGTGAATCTGTCTGCTGCTAGGAGATGGAAGGTCTTGCAGATCTGGAAATGTGAAGGGATATTTTACTTGAGAGATCACACTTTTCCAGACAGAAGTCACTCTCACTTTACTGCCGTACAGTATCTAGTAACAGTTGCAAAGATGCAGACAATCGATCAAACTCTTCTCTTCCCTGATCACTCTCTCAGGCGGAAGGTTCATAGACATAAAGCTAGATACAGACAGTGAATCTCACCCCAAGGCTGCGTATATTCATAAAAAACTTTTATTGCTGGAATATGTACATATTGGGCAATCCCGCGTGAATACCTGAAGGGAAATGCCTTTCTTCATTGGTATGAATTTCTGGAGGAGATCCCCTGTAACATTTTCACAGTGGGCTTTTTACACTTACTCCCTTGACCCCTTCCAAATGTACTGTATAGAGGCAAAAAGATAGAGGCAGATGAGGAGCAAAAGCTACTCTTAAAGTTCTCACGCCTCCAGGATGCTGCAGTGCAGGTCTCTGCAAATTCTCTGCCTGTGGTGTTCGGCTGACCATCAATCTCATCAACAGTTGATTGGACCATGTTATCCCAAGTGCTGGAGAAACTCTCTTATCCAATGAGCTAGAAGAAAAACATAAGTAAACTTTACGTGCATAAAAACTTGATGTTTTGCACTACACCTGGTAGGAGTCTGCAAGTAAACATCCACTAGAAATTAAACTCCCCATGTCTTTTAAAAGTTTTGCTACCTTAAAGTCGTGCTCTAGAGACTGAGGGCTGGAACGTCGGGTGACTGTACTTTATGCACATCCTCTCTAGCTATGCCTGTGCCATAGAAGTGGAAATCTGAGGTACTGCTAAGGAAAAGAAAAAATCTGGTGTGCTCTAGCCCCTCCTATCCTTATGCTCAGTGCTGAGGGGAAACAGGCTGTGCATTCTTCTCTTCCTTTCAGCTGCTTTTGGTTCACATTAGTGTGGCTTCCAAGGGATTATTCCATTGTCATCCTCATTAGATGGTTATCAGGACCTGATGCAAATGTGGGAGGAAGTAAGCTGGTCTCTCGCTGGTTGACACTGCAGCTCTGACTCAAAGGAAGAGAAGACTCAAAAACTCAAGTCTTAAGGGTGACTGCTTCAGACAATTTAAAAAAGCATCTTTGCATCTCAGGAAAAAAAAGAAAAGGTCCTACAGAAGTTGTTTTCTCCATCACTGATCTCATAAAATGTACCACTTGGATTTGCACTCACCACCATTACACCATCTGGGTAGACCTCCAGGACATCTATTTCCCTACTGCAGTCAGACCTAATAGGAAGGTCCCATAGATACCTGAGATTTGTACTGCTCAGGAACACTGCTCATCCAATAGAGCCTATTTGTAATCCCAAGAGTCTTCACCCAGGTTCTCACAGTAGTAGCCATGTACTTCAGACAGCAAGAGGCAGCAGTCAGTCAATCTGTACCAAGCCAACAGGCAAGGTAAAAGGCCCTTCTCCCAGCTGCTGTTCTGACACCATCACGACACAACTGTTCCACCTTTACAACTGTTGGTAAGTCCCAAGTCTAATTTGTCTCCACATAAAAAAAGATTATAGGTCTTTGGAAGTTGACAGCCAGCCCTTGGCCATGTACAAGCGTTGCATTTCTACAAGGAGAATCGCAATTCTCCAGGTAGAAACCCCAAGCATACAAATGTTCACAAAAGTTTCTCCCAGACTAAAACTGGCAGTTCCAGGAGAAAACTAACCCACCTGCAACCTGGCAGAAGTTGCTCCCAGGAGAGTTTCTTATACTTCTGCATTTCTTTAGCAGCTATTTCAACTATACTGTAACATCTGCTACATCTTTTAAACATGTACCCTTGCCCATCAGTTTGGTCAAAGTCCATCTAACTTTTCTCACCCAGCAGCTCTAAAATTCCTCGAATGACTGACCAAAAGATTTCTGCCCCACAGGGGAACAAACCTGGTTCTCATGCATCTGAGGAGGTTGCCTTTTGAACCCATTGTTCCATCTTTCCATGGAAGTGGGCTTTTCTAAACAGCTACGGTTGTTGCAAGGAAAATGGACAAGATCCAAGCCCTTGAGGTGGATCCTGTATACGCTGTACTCTAGCCAGATAGTGTCCTTAAGAACCCACCTCAAGTTCTTACCCAAGACAGTCAGCATTTTAAATTGGGGACATCAGTTACTCTTTGCCACAATGACTCCAAAATCCATCTCCAGATATGTAGGCACTGCTGTGGAGCTGTCCACAACAAGGGTGTCCATCTGGACAAGCAGTCAAAGGAGTTAGAGATGTTACCCATAAGCAGAGCTCTCTGAACTATGTTTTTCATATATACAGATCACTCTGCTCCTTAATCCTGTGCAACTTAGACTCTTAAACCACTTCCATGGAAAGATGGAACAAGGGATTGAAAAATTAAACAGAATACAGCGTGTTTTTCTCTTTATCCCCTTGTACAGTGGATGAGAAAGGGCAGAGCTATGAATACCCTTCAGGTACTGCTAAGGCAAAGAAGGTCTCCAAGCTCAAATACTATGGTGTATGCCCCGCACACTGAGGAGCTGCAGGCAGACAACAGATTTTGAAAAACTTCAGTTACTGACAGGTAACTTCTTTGCCTTGACAAATCCTCTCCGTTTCATGAAAAATTACAGTAGTCATATGCAAGTATCTGTCAGCCATTTGATAAGTCACAGGGATGTCTACTGCAACATCGTGGGAAGGGGTGGATTTCACAGTTTTCTTTTCTCAGTTTATCATTTATAACCTTTGTTTTGGAGGAAAGCAGAAATAATATTCCATCAGACAGCTAGGAAATAACCTTACTGAAGAGTTTTATCTTCGGCACAGCTGACAGGCCATTGACTTACACGACTATATGATTCAGGGCACATCTCCCCTAGAAAAGTACATTCACCTTTGTCTCCTTACTCAAGCAACAGGGAATACTGTCATTAGTCATATAAATATGTAGGCATTATTTGAACCCTGTCAAGTTTGTGGCCTCAAAAATATCTTGTGGGAATGAAATTCTATTATTAGGTCTCAGCAGGCTTCAAAAAAGATGCAAAGAGTGTTTTATTTTTATACATACGCAAAAAGATATAAACCTTCCTGTGCCAAGCTGCAAACTGGACATAAAGTCCTGGAGACTAAGGAAAAATGAACGTTATTCCATAAGTGCATACCAGGGAATTTCTTCTACTTTTTACTGCAGCAGGTACAGATTTCTAGCAGTTACAGAAAACTGAATTACATGGTCCACCGTTCTGCTGTGGCAAAACAATTACGCTCCTTTATAAATTGCATTTAGGACACACTAACGCAAGGGAAACAAATCTGGGGTCAAGTCATCTTTCTGGATTAACTGTTGCATGTCAGTGTGCAGAAAGCCACTTACCTAAAACTGCACTGAGCTACATTTGTCTCACCCACTGCATCAGTTACCTAAATCATAAAATACAAAGTTTCAGTAAAAGTGCTCTATGAATACATATTTGCATTTATCAAAAGCAAGTTTATTTAACTGCAGCTGACTTAAGCCAAGTCAAACACTTGCTTATTCAAGCCTGAAGCTGAACTGGACTGGAGTATAAAAAGATGATAAAAGGCTTGGAAAGCAAGTCATACAAGGAGAGGCTAAAGGAGCTAGGCATGTTCAGCTTGTGAAACAGGCAGTTAAGAGGGGATATGATAGCAGTCTTCAAATGCTTGAAGGAATGGATGCTATAAAGAAGAAGGAAAACACCTTTTCTCTCTTGCTGCAGAGTAGGATGACGACTAATGCCTTGAAATTGCAGATATTTCAGTTTAGACTGGAGATCAGGAAAAACTTCTTCAGTGTCACAAGAGCGCAGCAGTGCACTGGACTGCCTAGGGAAGTTGTGGACTCTCCATCCCTGGAGGTGTTCAAGAGGTCAGACACCACTGGTTGGGGGTGATCTAGGTATAGCTGTGCCTATGCTCTACTTCGGGTATTCCCCATGCTTCTGGGCTTGGCTGGTTGCTGCATGGGGCTAGGAGGAAACTCCTATGATTAATACTCAAATTCTGAAAGCTCCTACTTACCTACTGCCTAACTCTGGAGAAGCCTGAAGTCCACAGGGTTTAAGTTTATTCTAGCAAAGTTCCCTGGGAACCCAATGATCTGCTTCTGGGCATGTCCAGAACTGCCTAATTCCTGACACTGCTGAACAGCTGCACAACTGAGGCCCACTGGGAGCTAGAAACTAGGTTTTCCTCTCATAACATGCATACCAGATAGGCCCTCGTATAAGCCATGGCAGGAGGAGGCAGTGATGGTTGTGCACTTTCATCCAATAGTTCAATATTTAGAGCACTCTCCCATTGGATTATAGGAAAGAAAGGCTGGGAAGGACCTCCCAAGATCATCTAGTCCAGCCTCCTGCTCTCGACAGGACCATCCCAGCCAAGTCTGTCTAACCTGCTTTTGAAAGTTTCTAAGCATGGATACTCCACAACTTGTCCAGGTAGCCTGATCCAATACCTGGCCACTCTCACCTCAGGATATGGGTGTACTGGCTTCCTCTGCCCATGAAGATTTTTACTGGCATGGCCCATGCAAGCGAGGGCTCTAAGCACAGGGTAAGAGGATTTTTTTGAGATAGGCTTCTCTCATTCCTTCTTGCTAAAGCCATTCCAATTTGCATAAAATAACTCATTATTCACTCATTAGGCCTGAGGGAGGGTGAACACAACTCTAATTCAATATAACTTGCTCCCAAACATTTTGGACCGCTGCCAGCCCTCAGACAACGTCTGTATGCCCTTATTAGACTTTTAAAGGTGCACAAGTCCAGTTAACACCACAGTCCACTTCTCATGGCCTGATGGACCACTATTTGGTAACCCCAACCCAATGACTAGGGCACTCAACCTGGGTTACAGTCCAGTGAATACCAGGTGCTTAAGTGCTGCAATAGCAAACACTTAAGTGCTTTCATGCATCTTGCCCTTGGTCTGGATTACTTAGGAGACTGCCTCTGTGACTCTCACACCAGCCAAGATTTCTAAAGAGACCTTTGAAGGATACATCAACCTCCTTCAGCTTTCAGAAGTCCACAAAACAGACCCTCATCACCAAGCTCTTCAGGGGAAAGACCAAAAAGCTGGAATCCGAGAGGCCCGATTTCCCTTTTAACAGGTAAAAGCACTCGAGTCAAAACCCCAAACTCTTAAGTCACTGACTACTCAAGACAACATCTGGCTTGCTTTCTGATGCTTTTGCAAGAGGAAGATCCAAGCTACGGCTCAAAAAACATATCTTAATGCGCCAGGCAAGATGTGCTTTGCACATCCTACTTCCTGAACCAGAAGCAGTGTCACTGCCTTAAAGTAGTACTTGGCTCTGCTGAGAGGCTGCATGGTGCAGTGAATTTATAATTCTGACTTGCCCCCCAAAAAACTCTTCTCTACCTATAATGCCAATTCACTGAAAATAAACTACCCTCTCCTGAAGAAGCAAAACATTACCTGTGTAGCCAAAATCACAAACCCAAAGAGTATTTCATATCCTCTGCTCCTAGAAGATGGGTGAGAATCAACACCATTGAGACAAGGCACTGGAGAAATTCTTCCCACATACTACTGCCAAAATACCCAGGAACCTTTCTTCAGTGCATCTATGGAAATTGCTACAAGCAGTACAAAACTTTGCTCCATTTGATTGAGTATAAAATAAATGTACATGTTCCTGCAGAAAGCTGTTGGCTTCCCTTTGGTTTCTGATTCTTCTATTCAGCCCATTCAATGGTTCTGCACAGTAGGAAGTAGTTTCTGACTTCATACCTGATTGATACACACTATTGGAGTCCTGAATCTCGTACTTAAACCATGAAGCTGTGCTCCAAATGTCTGCAAATACTGGGCTTTCACAACAGAATCTTGTGCTCCAAATTCACATCGAAACAAAGCAGCAATAGAGTCAATGATCACGAGGCGTATCATGCCTCTTGCAAGCAGCAAGGGAATTCTTTTCGTAATGCAGCTGGAGAAGGTGTCCTACCACAAAACACAAAAGCATTCAGCGTTAAAGTTGCTTAGGATATATATAGCTTCCTATACAATTCTACCATTTATGGAACTGTATTCATTAATTAAAGGAGATGAAAGGCTGGCTGAACTTACAACATCTGTAGCCAATGGAAGTCTTTAGCATTTCATAGGGTGTAAGTTATGGCAACGTTTCTCACAGGGTTTTCAGTCATTCACAAAGCTCCAAAAAACAAGGAACTCAATAGTGCAATCTTGAGCCACCACTTTTGGCAGTCAAGCTTTCAATAAATGGATGGGACTTGACTTGAGAGTAGTCAAAGTCCTCAGGTTATTAGTAAGTGGCAAGGCAATGACAATGGATCTGTGATAGCACAATATACCGTTGCTATATTAAACTATAGTAACCAAAACTATTAAAAGTTAACAATATCTGAGATCCCTTGTTCATGCAGAATTCTATCCAAATGTTTCTTAAGTCCCCAGAACATTTCTGGTGACGAGTTATTCTCTACTGGATGCCTGTCAAGTAGTTTAACCTCCTTCTATCACAAGTTAAAGCTCTTTATCTTGGCAAGGAAGACTCAATGACAAAGCTGCACTCACTGACAGGGCTCAGCGTCCCTGTCACTGAGCCACAACTGCTGGGGGTGGCCTCCCCCACCGTGGCCCAGCCTGGCCCCAACGTGCGGCCTTGTCCAGGGCTGAGTGAGGCCAGTCCGGCCCACCCCCGACAGCTGCAGCTCAGTGACAGCCGCTCCACCCGCCCTAACTGGGCCAGGCAGTGCCGCACAGAGCCCACCCTCCCATAGCGGTGGGGAGCAGAGGGAGAAGGAGGGGGAAGAGCCCCTCCAGCACTGAACAGAGCCCCCCTCCCCACCCCATGGCAGGAGGAGCAGGGGGAAGAGTCTCCCTCCGGGAGCTGGGCAGCCTTGAAGAGCCCCCCTCCCCAGCCCAGGGTGGGAGGAGGAGGAGCCCCCCCCACCGCCACAGAGAGCCCACCCCCACCCTGGGGGGGAGGATGAGGGGGAAG
>NW_005841891.1:2251646-2267585 GCF_000455745.1 Alligator sinensis
TCCCCCCCAGCACTGAACAGTGCCCCGCTCCCCGCCCTACAGCAGAGGGGGAGAGGGAGGAGGGGGAAGAGTTGCCCTCTGGGGCCAGGCAGCACTGCGTGCTGGGATTGCTCCCGGCTGTCAGGAAGCCGTTGAGGTGGGCAGAGTTCTCCCTCTTCCCCTACCCCCTGAGCCCTGCAGGCCTAGGCTGGGGATTAAACCCCTCCTCAGTCTTACTCAGGCTTGCCCGGGCCTGGCCATGCCCTCCTCTCCCAGATCAGCTTCCCGTGGAAGGGAAGGGAGGCCTGCTCTAGCGCCCTTGGGCTTCTGGCCTGAGCCACTGCAGCCATGTGTCCGCATTTCTGAAATGAAAAGAGAACATCTATTCACTTGCAACCTGGTTCAATCTCTGCAGGCTAGACTAAACTGCAAAGATTGAATCAATTTAGGCTCGGGCTTTTTAAATGTCTGTCCCCAGCCCATGAAGAAGCTAACTCATAGCCACTTACCCTGCTTTTATTGAGGGCCAAGCTACTGTCACATATCACAGTGGAAGAAGAAAATGCACATGGATGAATACCACAGAGCAGCTGTGCAAACCTCAGCCTTTTTTACCGTGCAGTTACTTGTTCATGTATCGCTGCCTTAAAATGAGGATCGTTCCATTTTATGGGGCAGGTAATGAAGTTGAGCTGGATTTCTTTTAATAGCAACTTACCTTTCCCTGAGGAAACAAGTAGAGCTTTACAGAGGGTGCAGATAGCAGCAGTTGACCCATTTGGGGACAAGAGGAGAAGCAACACTTGGAGCAACTGTCACAATAGGTACATTTATTTATGTGCTGTCCATTCAGGTTTCTACTTCAATGCTTACAATTTCTCAGGGAGTTGCCTGCCTTACCAATGTGTGTAACATTTTACCTTTGGGGGTGCTCAGGAGCTATGCATCTCTTATCACAACCTGTTTTCTCATCTGCTGTTATGCAGACTTCCTCTAATATTTAAGACTTTACCAATATCCCACAAGAGGATAGCATGATGGGCTGGACCAGTTGCATGGTTAAACAGCATTGAGTGAGGATGTCATTTAGAACATAGGTCACAGTAACACCTATGATGCACTGTGTGCTCTTACGTTTGTACCAAGCCACGATAAAAATTCCTGTTCTAGTATTTTTAACAACTGTACTTTTACCCCTTAGAGAACATTATAAATTACATTCCCCACTGAGTGAAAGATGATGCCCTGTTCCAAAAATATGCTATGTTCTGATATGCTACTCATGAATATGGGAGGGTTTACCAGGGCATACAAACAGTACTTAAGGAACTCAATCATCTTAGATAGATATGTTAAAGACTAAATAATAATGATTCATAACAGTTCATTAACATAATGGTGGCCATAAGCAAATTACTGGGAATGCTTCTAAGACTTCGATGTAGAAAAATGGCCCTATTTTTAAAGGAATTAGATTTTTTTTTTTAAACTGTATCTTTAAATGCCATGGAGCATTAAATAAAAAGACTAGTAATTTTCTCCCAAGCAACTTTTTAACTAATACAACTTATATATGAGCAAGCTTATTTGAGCTAGGAAAGTTCAATCACTCATTTCTCCATACAGATGGTGTGTTAAACAAGGTCAGTTACTCTACTTATCATTCCTAAGGACAATTATTCCTAAGGAATGGTAAGTATAAAAGCAGAATATTTTTTTCAGTAGGAAGGTCTCAGTCCTGAACTGAATGCAGACCCTCACTGACCTCCAAAGGTGTTCTACCTGAGGACAGGGTACCTATGTTAATATGTCCCAATATAGGATCAAGCGCTCAGCAACTACTTCCAGATTTCCTAAGATTTAAACATGACTCGAGTCTCTTTAAGTCTTAGCAGAGGTAACAAACTTCACAGTTGAAGCTACATTTTTTAAAGTTCAGAAGAGCTTTTGCAAACACAGAAAGGAGGAATTAAAATTTTCTTTTGACTCATCAAAATAAAATCACGACATTTTGTGTGCAATTGCTGTGATTTATTTCACACCTTTATTGTAGGTATTAATTGCTGTTTGCAAAGTCACTGTCTGTAGCCTTTTCTTGCCCTTGGTAATTTTAGCCTCTCACCTTACTTTATAAGAATCGTATGCATGTAAAAAAAATAGCTGCCTTTTGCTATCCTGGAGTCTGCTATTTATTACAGAGCAGTTTAGAGAACAAACAATGGAAACGATAACAAGCACATACAGTTTGCAGATGAGTTCTTTGGATTTGTCAAGAATAAATAGGAACAGAAATATTCAGCTGTATTTGTATGCGATTTTAAAAAGCGATGACACTGTACAATTGTTTTCTTTCTAATATTCCAACACTAAGCCCAGCAGGCTACCTACCATTAAACTAAGCTTATGTTTAGTTTTAAATCATGCAAGTTGTCCCACACACATCCTTAAAACTCAGTTCCAATACAATATTTACAATGTGCCCCCACCCCAATATGCATGCACTTTCAATGCGGCCACTGTTTATCCAGTTGACCCAGGTCATCTCATTGTTATCTGGGACAGGGACCATCTTTTTATGATGTATTGTTCAGTGCATGGATCTGTGAGGTGCTGGATTCTCTAGGCACTAATGCAAATCAAACAACAAGGATGCTTCTGGCACGCTACAGCAAGTGCACTGGATTTTGTAAAAAGCTGCAGACTAGTCTTTAAATATCTCCTAACCTTGTCAAAACGAAATTCGGTACGAGACAACCTCTTATCACTTGCATCAATCTCTACAGTTTGAAGAGATTAAGAAACTGGCATTCACAGCAAATCACCTTAATTATCTATAGTCTTTACGAGCTCTTCTACCTCAGTCAGGACCCTGAACTATTAGTTAACATCCCCACTAACCGATTTAGTGTTCTGAGTAATAAACACGTTGCGCAGATACTTACTAGGTCTGCTGCGTGCTCAATGAAAATGCTATTTCCAAATCTTATTTTCTGAATGATCTCACGTGGAACCTCTGCTCTCAGTCTGTGTTGTTGATCAACCAGTTGCTGCAAACGTTTATTTGGGAAAACATCTTCTGTACAAATGTAGACAGCTCCTGCAATCAAACAACATGATCTCTAACGTTACACAATGGCTCTCATGCAAACTTAGTTTTTTCTGTTTTTAACACCACACCCTCAGGTTAGGAAGTATTTTCTTAGAGAAAAACTTCTCACATAATGTTAACACTGTTAAATGGAAGCGCTCTAAGTACACGCTTGCTGGCTCATAGAAGGTAGACAACCTCTTGTTTCACAAAACCTTCTCTGCAATTTCCACTAGCCCACAACACTTCCGGAGTGACTGCATAGCAGCTGTCTAGCATTTAGGAATAGCCCTGAATGAACTCGTTATCCAGATCATGCTGTGCCCCATGAAAAATGCACAATACTGCATATCGTTTATCTTATTCCAGTAACTGATGAATACCGCTGACTGTTCTTAACTTTCACAAGTATCAACTTTACAAATGGATGCATGCTTTTGCCTCCCTTTGCACACCAGAAATTGCATCAATCCCTCCCTGAATTTAGACAGAACCCATCACTCAAACACCCTCTGAATTGCTTTTCCTGAAAACAGTAGTTACTAAATGCGAAGGACTATACTCCATCATCAGCTAAGGCAAACTTACTATGAAGGAGCACATAGTAAGTGCATAACCTCCACCATGCTTCTGATTGACTGAGGGCCCCCAGTGGCCCTGCTCCTCACTGCTAATTGGCTCCGAGAGCTGTTCGTCATGAGGCTCTGCCCCTTGCCACCACCTGGGGGAGGGGCAGGGTCATATGACGGGCAGCCCTCACAGCCAATCAGCAGCGAGGGGCAGCAGCCATCTCTTCCCTTCCCTGGCTGCAGTGGCCAGAAGGACTCTTGGCTCCCCAGAGGCAGGCAGCATTTTATTTTTGGTAAGTTTGTTTCTTTCAGGGAACCCACCAAAAGCACAGAGCCCATGCTTTTTCATGAAGCCAGCCTGAAATCACAGTTTCCACGAAAATCACAAAATTGCGATTTCAGTAGATCCCCATACATAACACAGGGCACACAATTTCACGACTCTTCCTTAGCAGATGAGCATGACCGCACACCTCGCTTTGTTCAAAATGAAACTCATTCTCTCAGCTTGTACTCTCCCTCGATGCGGTCTTCATTCAGAGATGTACATCCCACCAGTTCCTTCACACGCAAACATTTTGTTAAAAAAAAATTCCAGTTATTTCTCCGATAATCTGGAAAGCTCCTTATCTTAAATATGTAGGTGAGAGTAAGTTTAAGTGATAATGATGATTAATTTAATGATTATTATTTTTAGATAATAAGTATCTAAAATAAATACCGTTTAAATAAGAAACTCCCCTAAAAAAAGAAAAACCAAACCAAACCTGGAGAGTGCTGTACTGATTTGATATTCAAATGCTGTAATATTTGTACTGTGCAGTCTAAAAAATGAACAACATCTCTTCACAAATGTTTACTTTTGAACAATACAATTGTTTTTGGTCTCATTAAGGCAGTTTCAGGGATCATTACTCGCCAGACATACTGTTACGTTTCTGGTAGTTGAGTAAATTTTTTAACTCACTTATTTACTAGGAAACAGCTCCCACTGGTCCAGTTATGAAGTGATTTTGAGTTATACTGCAAAGAAAAGCTCAGTCACTTAAATTACAAGTGGCTATTCCGAAAGAAGACAGTAAGTACAGGATAACGCCTTCACCACAGATGCCTCTTTGTGTCACTCTAAAAGTGTCTTCCTAGTTCTTTTTTATGGCAAGATCTTTTAAATTAAGATGATCTGACTGCAGATCAATCTAGCTTCTTTTCTGTCTGGTGTTTTTCTGTTGCATGTTGTTAATTTGTGCATGGCACCCCAAGCTTCTCACGAGCAGGTGTCTGGAGTTGGTCTCATCCTTACAAGTTCCCCACAACCCAAAGTGGAGAGCTGGTAGGGTTGGAAGACATTAACAAAATCCCCGGAACATCTCGACAGCTGCCAGACCTCCCCTTTGGCAGGGGATCCACAATGTTTAAAGACCACAACCGTATTCTGTCATCTGCCAACCTCAGATGAGTTCCTTGAGCAGCAGCTTAAGGAAGATTTCATCAAGGTTATTGCTCAGCCACTGTCAAAGATCCTTTAACAGCAGGATTCACAGAAGTCGCTGCCACAATTCACAGAGTTTGAGGTCAGATGATACCGTTAGATGACCCAGTCAGCTTATGGAGGCGGTTAGGTCAAGGGATGTCATTGTCATGGGTGACCTAAACTACCCAGACATTTGCTGGGAGAAGCAGACAGCCAGGTCTGACCACTTGCATAGGTTCCTGGCTGTATTACAGGACCTTTGCCTTATCCAGGAAGTGCACAGCCCCACTAGCGGTAATGCCTTGCTGGACCTGGTCCTGGCCACGGGGGATGACCTGGTGAGGAGACTGCAGGTCCTTGACCACCTGGGCAATAGCGATCATCACCTGCTGGATTTCACTATCCAACGCAGGGTGTCAAGGGCTTACACCAAAGCTAAAGCCCTTGACTTCAGACTAAGGGCCAACTTCAATGAGCTTAGGAGACTAGTGGGGGAGGCACCAAGGGCCCAGAAGGTAGAGGAGATGGGAGTCCATGTGGGATGGTCGTACCTTAAGGAGGCAATCCTCCAGGCCCAAAGGATAACAGTCCCTGAGAGAAGCAAGGGGGGTAAGAGTGCTCAGAAACCCCCTTGCTCAGCAAAGGCATTCAGCAATGCCTGAGGACTAAAAGGGAGGCGTACAACCAGTGGAAGGGAGGAGCTGTCACCAAGGAGGAGTACTCCTCCTCGGCCCGTGAGCGTAGGAGGGCTATTAGGAAGGCCAAGGCAGAGATGGAACTCAGGCTAGCGTCCAGGATCAAGGAAAAAAGGACTTTTTGTTGTAAGCACATTGGGAGCAAGAAGAGGGCACCAGGCAATGTCGGGCCCCTGCAAGATGCTAACGGTAATCTTGTGGCTATGCCAGACAAGAAAGCTGATATTTTTAACAGTTTCTTTGCCTCTGTTTTCTTGAACAGAGATAGGTTGTACTCAACCTGGCGAGATGTGAGCAGTGGGGTACCCCAGGGCTCGGTCTTCAGGCCCGCACTGTTTAACATCTTCATCAGCGACTTGGACGAGGGGGTGGAAAGCACGCTGTCCAAGTTTGCTGATGACACTAAGATGTGGGGCGAGGTGGACACACTTGAAGGGAGAGAGAGGCTGCAAATAGATTTGTAGTCTGTCTAAAAGTGGACAGATGAGAATAGGATAGGGTTCAACGTAGACAAATGCAGGGTGCTGCACCTTGGGAGAAGGAATCCACAGCATACATACAGGCTGGGGAGTTCCCCTCTTGAAAGCACAGAGGCGGAAAGGGGACTCCAGGTCCTCGACCACCTGGAAATTAGTGGGGGAGGCACTAGGGTCCTAGAGAGTAGGGGAACTGGGTGTCCACGATGAGTGGTTGTTCCTTAAGGAGATGATACTCGGAGCCCAAGGGGTGACAATCCCAACAAGAAGCAAAGGGGGCAAGAGTGCCCAAAAGGCCCCCTGGCTCACCAAGGGCATTCATGCCTGATTGCCAAAAAGGAGGCGTACACCCAGTGGAAGGGAGGGGCTAGGATCTGAAACCAACTTCCAAGGGAAGTGATGACGACTCCTACCCTGGGGGTCTTTAAGAGGAGGCTCGATGTTTACATAGCTGGGGTCATTTGAGCCTGGTTTTCTCTCCTGCCCAGGGCAGGGGGTCGGACTAGAAGATCTACAAGGTCCCTTCTGACCCTACATCTATGAATCTATGACAATTAAGAGATGGAGAATCCCTACTTTCTTGGTAATTTTCTCCAATGGTTAGTGAGCTACCGTGTTAAAACGTGGGCCTCATTTCTAGCTAGAATTTGTTGGTCTTCAACATCCAACTTCTGGTTTTTGTTACATCTTTCTCCACTGGATTAAAAAGCCCTTAGCACGCAGTCTTTATGCACTGTAACAGTTCACTTGTCACTCTTCCGTCTGCTCTACTAAAGAGACTGGGTTGTGTGTGTGTGTGTCTCTCTCTCACTGCCAGGCATCTTTATGGACCCTCATTTTTACGTCCCTTTCCTGCACTCTCTCCAAATTTTTCAACATCCTTTTTAAAACACGTCCTTTTAGCAGCAGAATCACACTGGAAGTAGAAAAGGAGATGATTTGACCTCTACTTGTAGCACAAGACAAGATACTAGAATATTGCATACAGTTCTGCTGTCCATATTTTAAAGATTCACTTTACATAACTGCCCTGTCAAGATACACCAACCTGTACAAGAAATACCAATCTTTGTATTATCTTCCAGTTATATCAGCAATGAATTTATATTTACAGCTAGATTACTGATGAAAATATTGTATTACCTTAGGCCTAGTATTGATCCCTGCAAAACCCAACAATCACCCTTATTTCATGATAATTCCCTGTTGACAATTGTAGTAGTAAGGGCTAACTCCCTTCCTAAGGGCTGACATGATGACATCAATATGAAGCCATCAGTCATCTTTGTGTGTGTGTTAGTTGTTGCACTAAAGCCCTTTTGAGAGCAAGAAGTCTCCCTGCCCTTTCCTGAGCTATGAAATAGCACAACAATCACTTTTTGATACTTGTCATTTAGCTGATTTGTAATCAATTTAATGGATGCTTCTTTGATGTTGTATAGCTCTTATTTTAATCATAATGTCATGTGTGGTCATTAAGTCAGTAGAAGGCAGTTACCTTTGACAAATTCATGATCTCAAAGTACAGTAATAAATCAGGCTTGTTTGACACAGTATGTTTTCCATAAAAGTCTACTGACTTCATTAGTTCTATTCACTTATTCATGATTAGGAAATGAATTCCTTATCAGTTTTTCTATTCATCTTGCCCAGGATTTGCAGGCTTACCTATACTTAGCTAATCAGGATGGTGAGAGAGAAAGATTAAGTGCTGCTGAGGAGAGATGTGAAGAAATGGCTGTTGCATACTGCCAGATTATTTCTGTCCATTATGTTCCAGGAGCAATGAATAATTTCAGGCCAGGTTTTCAGCATTTTCTAGAGGTACACGGATACATTGGTCCCATATCAGATTGGCACTGATAGAAGGAAAATTGACAGTATTGGCAATCGGCTTTTTTTGGCTGATGTGGTTGACAATGTCGCCAATAAATGCCCTGTGCATGTGCAGTCGCAGTGCAACATGCAGGCAGCCAGGAGTGCAGCCCAGCAGCGTGGAGAGCAATGTCCAGCTGGTAAGTCTGTTGTGGAGGAAGGATAGGGCAAGGAAAGGGGTGTGGGGGTGCAGATTGAGGCCCCTGCGGTGAGGGACGGAATGGGGCTGGGCCGGGCTGCACTTGGGGCAGGCAGCAGCGGTGCTGTGGGGGAGGCTACAGTTAATTTTGGGGTGACTGCAGCCCCCTACATAGCTCCCCTCCCAGCGCCACTGCCACCCACCCCAAGAACAACCTGGCCCAGCCCACGCTGGGAAGACCCCAGCACAGTCCCAACCTGCAGCGGCAGCCCACCTTCACCTTGGGTGCAAATCTGGGTGGTACATGCCCCCCATGACTTCCCAGGGTGCACGTCATGGGGGGAGCGGCCTCCCCCTCTTCGCACTCCTGGACAAGCTGCTGGCGGCTCTGTCGTGTGCCGTGCCCCCTCCTCCCCTGGCTGAGCAGTGTCGGCCTCTGCCCCTGCCCCAGCCCCACTCTCTCCTTCACAGCAGGGGCCTTAATCTGTCCCCTCCCCACACTCCTTCCGTTCTCCCCACCCCTTCCCCCACATCAGACTTACCAGCCAGACACTGCTCCCCAAGGTGCTGGGCTTCCATATCAGCAAACAGATCAGTATCAACTGATATGGCTTGTTAAAAATCAGTCATGGTATTAGCCCAAAAAATATGTATCGGTGCACCCCTAGCATTTTCCCCACATCTGTTTGAGTGGGTGCAATTTTGAGTTCACAATCAGTAGACAGAAGTCTTGTTATTTTGAGATCTGACTGAATCCACTGGTAAGACTTGCACATACAAAACTGAACCTACACAAAAAAGAAAATAATCAGAATAAGGATGCTTTTGAAAAGAAATCCCCACACACCTGAATCTATTTTGATGGACTTTGTAGTTACAGCAGCATCCATAACATGCTAGAGACTATCCAGATACATAAAAATCCATGACCCAAAGAATCTGAATCATAAGGAAACAAACAAGGGTAGGAAACAATGGTAATCACCTTCCCTGGTTGCTTCTCTACATGCCCTTTGCTGTTTAGGCAGGCAAGGTTCTTTGGGTAGATGTGATATATTTTATTAGACTAACTAAATAGTTGGAAAAAAGTTTTTTGCAAGCTTTTGGGCACAAACATCCTTTATCAGGCATAGGGAGACTCGTGAAAACTTGTGCCCTAAAGCTTGCAAAGAATTTTTTTCTAACTATTTACTTGGTTTAATAAAAGATATTACATCTACTCAAAGAACTTTGCCTGCCTATGTCCTCAGACCAACACAGCTACAACCAGCAACCCTTTGCTATTTAATTCATTTAATCATTTTCATATTGGATATGGAGTAGGGGTAGGAAATAGAAGTCAGAAGCTTTATGGATTTTTCCAGGGAAAGGAGCTTCAAAGAGCTTCAAGAAGTCTAAGAAAATTGTGACTCCTAAACAGATTACTTCTGATAAATTTGGCCTATGCTATGGAAATACAACAATATTTGTTCATATGGTCAGGAAATGTCAGTAAGAGAAAACCCAGGCTGTCGTTGTGCAAATTCATAGCTTTGAATCAGTTGGGTATTCTGCAAAGTTTTTATCCTTCTGAAATGCAGCCTCTTTATTCCAATGTGGTTACTGTATCTCACAATAATGAAAGCTATGCTAACCTGTGCTGAAAACATCTTAAGGCGAGAATATTTTTAGAAGAACAAACATCCTAGATTTTTCAGCTACCGTTCTTATTTTCAGCTGATTAGCACAGAACTGCCTAACTCTATAAGACAAGGATTAGCTTTACCATGAATATTGGCTTACAGAGAGAACATCTGCTTTTTAAAATGAGACTTGCCTTAAGCAATGTGTCCTTTGTACTCTCTACAGTTGTCTGACAGAGGGGGATGTTTGTGTTTGAGGAGATTCAAATGAGAAATTTTACCCTTGAGATAATAACTAGATCTGTGATTCTCAAACTTTGTAAGCTCAAGGCACCCCTCATTACACTTGAGGCACCCCTCAGAAAATACCAGCTCTTAGTTTTCACACATTTTGACTACAAAAAGAGGAATTCCTATGTTAAAAAAACAACAACTCAGAAAGACCACAGCAGTACAGAATGTTTTTAACACTATGAATTCATATTTGAAACCTCTGGGTTTATCTTGTGAATCATGTTTGCACACCTAACAGTGATAACAGTGTGGCACTTGAGGGCACCCCTGAAAAGATCTCAAGGCACCCCAGGGTGCTGCTACAACCTGGTTAAGAATCACTGAACTAGATCAAACCCCATTAACAAACCATTTCATTTCAATCCAGAGCCATTTCTGTGCCCAACAATATACTACAACAAAGGGGAACAAGACTCTCACTGAGAACAACAAATTTCTTATTGCTTTGTCAGTTCATCCAGGGAGATGAATTTAGTCTGGAAAAATGAAATAAGACATGTAACTTTACAGGGAAAGGTATCCAGGTACAGCTGTTATGGCTAAAACAATTCCTCAGACAGAAATTCAACAAGCCTTTCAGACATGAAGGTTATAGAACAGTAGTAAAGTACAGCTACATGTAACCAAAATAATAAAAGCAAACAGCACCAATTCTGAACACCACAAACCAATAATTTGAGCACAGAGTTCCATGGAAGTTTAATCCATCCACCACCACAAGTTCATTATTATCTGTTACTTGTGCAAAGTTGTATCACGTGCAAGCCAGGGGACTCTATCTTGGAATATATTCAGACAAGTCCTATTAGCCAGCAACCGGGGCAAGAAAAATCTGGTCCTGAGAGGTGTTATTATTTATTGTCCACTGACCTGGATATAAAACTCCAGAGTGATTCTTCACATTCCACCTGTTTTTGAAAAAAAACATAGCACATCGCCTAAGGTTCAATAGCAGAAGGCATCTGTTCAGGTTTGCTAACTGTATTGGTAGCATTTTAGTCAAGAAAAAAAGACGTATAAGGATTAGTTCCCTTCCAAAATTATAACTGTAACCCTCGCAAGAGGGAGTGTGGGTATATGGCTGTGGTGACTCAGTTTCCCCAACAGTATATCAGTTTAACAGGAGGGTACACACCAGAATATTTTATTCACACTCCTAAGCATCAGACCAACATTCTGCCATTCAATCCACCAGCCCAGCACAGAAACCAGATAACACCATTAGTCCTCTTAACAGTGCAACTTAAAACCCCAACACCAAACAGTCTCCCAAGGACTCTTTGGGGGTGAGAATCTTCACTTTGTGCACAGCTAAGCTGCCCCATGGGCACAAGAGCTTGCACTTCACAATCCTACTGAACATACGAACTTCTGCAGCCTTTTAAGTGCAACCCACTCAGGTCCTGCTCTGTAGCAACAGTTAGTTTCTCTCTCTGCTGGGGTCTCCTCTGTGAGAAAGTCAATCCCTTCCCCAGCTGTAGTCAGACCAGGCTCTTCCACAATCTCCCTGGGACTTTGGAGCATGTGCTTGGAGCGTAGCAGGGATCAAGGCCTCTCTCCTGCTCCAACCATGTTGGTTCTGGACAAAATGGCTCTCGCATTTGCAGCTTCTTTCCCATTTCCTCTTACTAGTCCTCAAAGCAGCCTTGGGGCTCTAGTTCAACCCACTGGCCCATTTTTCATTTTTGCTGGGTTTTTGTAGCCCTGCCTAATCCCTCTCCTATTGACTGGTGACAACTTCCTGCCAGATCCCAAGGCAGGGTGCAGCTGTAGTTCAACTTAGCTCCCTGGATCTGGTTTTCCTGGGCCTGGAGTGGCCCCACACCTCTCTGCTTAACGCTTTGCAACTCAGGGGCAAGAGCTATATAATTAGGGTGGCCACTGGTGCATCTCCAGAATACAGGTTTCCCTCAATTTATGTGGGTATTTTATATGCAAATTTGCTCTTATGCCATGAGCGTATTTAGACCCATAATTTGTTATATGGGAGGTAAATTCGCTCTTATGCAGTCAGAATAGATGCCCCTTGCCCAAGCAGGTAAGTCTGTGGAGGGAGGGGAAAGGGCTGTGGCCCCACTCAACCCAGCCCCGGCTGCAGCGGCCCTGGGAGCAGCCGGCACCAGCTGCCTGCAGCCGCTGGGCTTCACCATGCTCCATCTGTCCCCCCAAAACTGGGCTGCACCATGCCGTGGTACAGGCAGCTGGTGTCGGCTGCTCCTGGGGCCGCTCCAGCATGGGCTGGGGTGAGTGTAGACAATTGGAGTCCTGGGTGGCACAGGGCACAGCACACACCCCAGCCCCAGCCGCAGTGGCCCTGGGAGCAGCTGCCTGCACCAGGGCACAGTACAGCCCAGGAGCAGAGATGAGTGGGGACAGGTGGAGCACGGTGCAGCCCAGCAGCTGGTGTCAGCCGCTCTGGGGGCCACTGCAGCTGGGGCTGGGGTGAGCGCCGCTCTGTTCCCTCTGCTTGCTGCCTTGTGCAGCCCTGGAAGCGGCACCCCTCCACCTGCCCCTTCCCTAGTCCCAGCCTCACTCCCTCACCGCGGTGGAAACCTATCCCTATTTGTTACATTGTAAAGTGGGTTCGCTTTGTGAATTCGATTTATGCACCATTCTCCAGGAACGCACGTACAGCATAAATCAAGGGAAACCTATACAGGACATCCCCTTGGTGAGGGGCAGGACCACTGCCTCCTTGGCCCATCAGCAGCAAGGGGTGGAGCCATTGGGCCCCTAAGCCAATCAGAAGCAAGGGGCAGGGCCACGGCAAAAAGACTGCTATTTGGTCCATTAGCCCAAAACTGATGAATGCAAAGCACCCTGTAAAATGGGGGAAAGGAAGTGCTAGGATTCACAGCAAGTTTGTGAGCCTTGCAGCTCAGCCAGCAGGGAGCCTTGCCTTGCTCCCCCTGCATCATGGTTTCACATATCCCACATCTCTGCCGTTCTCTGCAGACTGTGCAGCCTTGAGAGAACGTGGCACAGCAGGTGTGAGGCTTGAGCACCCCCTCCCTCCTTTGGGATCCTGTTCCACTGCAGTCAAGCTCTATGGTTGGAAGCCAGGGGCACACACTACGCAGGGACCTCAACTCCTTCTGCATCAGCCTTCAGCTGACACTGGGTAGGGACAAGCACCAGGGACAAGCATCAGGCCACATCCTGGTCAGAGCTGGGCTGAGTGGGGTCAATGGGCTTTAGACATCTGTGGCAGTGCAGCCAGCTGCCCGGCGGGACCTTCTCTTCCTTCCCCAAGAGACAGACACTAACCTAGAAATAAATATACCTGTAGGAACTTGCGTACAGTGAAAATTATTACAGGTACCCATAGACTTAGTTCATCCAGAATTGATGTAGTTTACCTCTTTCGAAACTGCTGCAAGTTTCAGCATAGTTACCCCATATACAAGCTTTTAAGCAGCATTTTCATGCCTACTTATATATACTACAAACTGTGCATGACATTAGTCCAAAGCCTAAAGGCTCCTGATTTACTATGTAGTTGATAAGGCTGGGTCTTAGCAGAGGCAACAGTTTCAAGCCATGGTGACCCCACAGCTCAACATGTACATGTACTCCAGACAGGCCCCACAAATAATCCATGTACTAATTATCCCCCCATTCTTAACTGGTGTTCTTGTCACAAGTCCTGGGATCCTCCAAAAATGTATATGTAGATGAGGCACAGGGCAACCTAGCCTGGGCCCATTTCTGGAGGGGTAGAGGCCACACTAAGGATATGTGACAAGCTGAGAGAGGGGATGATGGAGGGATTCTGTCCCTCTTTGGGCCCTGCTTGGTGATGTTTGCCAGACATTTGAGGCTGGTTAAAAATAGGACTCACTGGAAATGGGAAAGAAAAGTGCAGTTCAACCGTGGGAGTGAAGAGGAAGTCAAAATATATTCAATGTAGTAGCTCACTATAACCTGAAAAAGAGTCCACACTGATGGGACTGAGTGCAATGGGCACTAAGATGGGTCTTATGCAGATAGACTGCACTAACCTAGCCTTGCTTTGGCACTCTGGGGAACAATTCTTGTTTTGGTTCTGGCAGGGCTTTTTGTAGGGTTTGGTTTTTTGTTTGGTTTTTTTTTTAAGGGCCACACAAAAAAAAGAAGTTTCTATCAGTATGTTTGGCCCACATGGGCTATAGGTTTTATAGTCACGTTCAGTGCTGGCTGCATTTAATCAACTTAAGAGTTGGTTCCCATTATTGAGCACATGTTGCTTTTCACAGCAGTTTAATGACAGACAAAGTATTTAGTGAGGCTTCCTTGTATGCAAATATAAGACAAGGGGCTTTTCCACCCCCCTTTGTAGATTGGGGGGAAAAAACCTTGTTTTAGATTTGAATAAATGCAGCACTACATTAATGTTCACATGGAACATAAAGACTACAAATATTTTAGGCTGTTTGGAGTGGAACTGTAAAATTAAGAGACAAGTGACTCTGACAAATAACTCAATAGTGAAAATATGTCCTTCCCTCCATTTGTGGTCAAATACCAGAGTGATGCGCATGGTATCAGAATTTAAACAGACACAAGACTATTAGAACAATGTTACTGCACGGGAAAAAAAAACACTTGGTATATGACCTCACCATTACGCTGAGGCTTTCCTCACTTTTAAGAGACACACTGAAATTAGCATTTTAGTTTTTGTGGTTTTGAATAGAGACTGTTCCAATAAAAGCATTTTTCCACACAACCAACAGAATGGCATGTTTCCACTGGACGCCTGAGTATCTTCATACTTATACCTGGCTGTTGTGGAGTATCTAGAACAGCGATTCTCAATTAGGATACTGCAAGATCCTTTTAAGTCTCCTGTGGGGTTCCACTCAATATTAGTACTGTTAGGTGTGCACTGATTCACTAAAGAAATGCCAAGCCTTCAAACAAGAAATCATGGTGTCCAGAACATTTAGCTTTGCTGTAAACTTTCAGAGCAATCTTCTGTTGCAAAGAACTCAATTTCCTTTTTTGACTATTGTCACAACCCAGTGATTTTGGTGCCTCGGCACGATGGAATTTTCCCGCCACATGAGAGCCTCTTGCAAAGTAAAGGGTTTTGATGCAACAGAAAAACCCCGGTGCAAGAGAGTTCCCGCCATTCAAATGCAAATTTGTGTCCCGCTATTGGCCAGTTCTAAATTCTTCCTACGTGGCGGCTAGTAATTGGCTTGCTAACCGTTTAAAATTTCGTGCGACTTCTGCTCAAGTCGGAGAACTTTGAGCACGCTGCAGAGTGCCTCTAAAGAGATCTGACTTGCGGCTGAGCTGATTGATAGACTGATCACCTATCGATTCTTCTCCCCGTCGCCGAGCACAATCCCAGACGTACCCTTTCCCCACCGGCTTAAACTGTGGACGGATTAACTGGCTTGCGCCCCGCCAGCTGGAACAACTCACATAGTTGTTCAGATGACCAGACCGTCTGCGTCGCAACTACAAGCGGCGTAAGTAAAGTTTTTGCAACCATTAAACTTTGTCTGCCTCTCCATTCACCAGCCCGCCCAACGAACGGGTAATTTCTAAACCACCTCAAGTCGGCTCTGGCCGTCCGAGACATGGCGACGAGGATGGGATCCAAGGGCACGGTGATGGAGATGAACCTGATCGGGTGCTGCCCCTGGCGCACCGGGACCCGCAGCGTAGAGAATGCAAATGATCTATGGGCGCATATCGCTTACCACCAGGCGGTAGAAGGGGATGAAAGAAATATTGATGG
>NW_005841891.1:2268840-2270940 GCF_000455745.1 Alligator sinensis
TTAGGCCATCTCCCACGACTGCAGGCACTCATGAAGCAAGGTGAAGAAGCTTCTAATGATATAAGGGACCAACCTTCTGCATACCCAGCCGAAACACTGAGACCTAGACGTCAAGAGTATGCTCCCCGGCGAGAGTCATGGTGGTCACCTCCAAGAACCCTGAAGGAAAGAAATATGTTCGGATTTCTTCTCACCCACTCCGGACTTACAAAGACTCAGTTGCGAATTTTGGGAGAAAGGGCCCAATGTCGTCTGGCCGAAGCATTAGGATTCAAATTCGAAGACCCACCAAAAAACGAATAATGGCCGTCGGCTCCGCCAGCGGCCTTCTCCAATTCAAACCCGACCCCACTGATTCTCGTCCATATGCCGAACTCACTGTTTACAACCCTACCAATCCAGGATGACCAGCAACAAGTATTCTTTCTTCTCGATACTGGAGCTCAAACCAATGTGATTACCTCAACGATACCTCATCAAAAGACCACCAAGATGATCAAGGTACAAGGGCTTAACGCTATCACCGTCACAACGAAGGTCAAGTTTTGGGTTCAGGACCACCGATACCCCCTAGAGGCTATCCTAGGGGGCATCAACATTCTAGGGATCCCGGGGATAAGAGCGCTTGACCTTAAGGAACAAGTGCTACAGGCATTACCCATTATTATCCCGGAACAGGATTGGCATCGACCAACGCTTCGTGACACCTCCACCTGGCGATATCGACCAATCCCAACTAAGGATCCTCTAAAAAAGTCCCTTACTGACCTCCTGCGACGACTCGAACGACAAGGCTGTATTAAGACCGTAACTGCCAGCACCTACCTGTCATCAGGATGGGGAGTTGCGAAACCTGGAAAGCCTAACGAAGCCCGGCTAGTCATAGACTATAGAGAGGTTAACAAAAGATGTCAAGTACTTCAACAACCTAATCCTTCTACTCTGCCCCAATGTATGTTTGAGATGGCACAGTTCCAACAAAGCAAGTGGGTAGGAGCCACATTGGATTTGAAAAACATGTTCTTTTCCATCCCGATAACTGACCCGGAAGGAATACTAAATATGTGTATTGATGGCATCATGTACAGGTGGACAGTCTGTCCACAAGGATATCGCAGCGCTCCATCACTAGCTACGGGTGCCATGAATAACACTCTAAAGAATTTTCAGGCCTCATATTCTCTTCCCCCAGAGGAGGAATTGAAAATTTGGAGTTACGTCGATGATATTGCCATCATGGGTCGCGATAGTTCTGTAGTTGCCAGCGTAGTCAGCCAACTAGTCGCTCACCTTCAAAGTGAGGGATGGACGATCAACGAGGAAAAGTCATGCCTACATCCTGTAGATGACATTATGTTCCTTGGCACTCGATACACCGGTTCCATCCGCCACAGAGTCTCGCATGAGGGTCCTGACATCAATCCGTTAAAAACATTCCTCCCTGTTACTAAGAGGCACTTTCAACAGCTTTTGGGTCATTTGAATTGGTGTCGGCATTATGTTGGACCCAGTGATTTGGCACTCCTCACCAAGTTGCAGCGACAGATTCGTGACAAATCCCGAAAGTCCACGCCTTGGACGAAAGAAGATCAGCGGAACCTGCTTCATCTGCTAGCTACGGTTAAAGATACACAGCTCCATGCCATCGATCTGGGTGAGTCACTAACCGTAACTCTTGGGTTCACCACAAACCACGTGTGGGCTGTCGTGCACAACCGTCGCGATGAGCTAGTATACACGGCCCATAAGACGCTTCAAGCGGCACAACATCGATATGGAACCGTAGGAAAAATCCTCCTAGCTGAACAACTGGTGGAGCCATTAGCAAGGGGGCATGGGAAGTTACGCGCTCCCGGTGCCACATTGTTACCCTCGCTGGATGCGGAAAAAGTCGACCCACATTTTCAGGGGGAGTCTAAGACCTGGAATACGTTAGTGCTAACTCACCATTATAACTGGCATTGTTGGAAGTTGAAAGACACCGTACCTGATCCAAGCCCAGAAGATGAGGAGAAGGTTCCATACAATGTATGGAACCTCTGCCCCAGCATGGATGGCGTCAGATGGAACCTCCCGACATGGCGGAGGCGATGGGGATTA
>NW_005841891.1:2272997-2287638 GCF_000455745.1 Alligator sinensis
CAGCTGGAACAACTCACATAGTTGTTCAGACGACCAGACCGTCTGCATTGCAACTACAAGCGGCGTAAGTAAAGTTTTTGCAACCATTAAACTTTGTCTGCCTCTCCATTCACCAGCCCGCCCAACGAACGGGTAATTTCTAAACCACCTCGAGTCGGCTCTGGTTGTCCGAGACAACTATGAAGAAGAGAAAGCTAAGAGCTGGCATTTTCTGGAGGAATGCTTCTAGTCCGAAAAGGCTGAGAACCACTGATCTAGAAGTAAACTCCTTCATACTCCAACAGTCTATCTGCATTTATGATGATGAAGATGATAAATATGTTGCTCTACAACATTAACACAATTCGAAAGGCTACAGCAAAAAAGGAATGATATAAATGGGCTGCTTCAGACTGTGGGGAGTATCTACCTGGCAGATACTCGTTGCAGCCTGTGGTTTAAATGCAAACATGCATATGCACACAAACAAATCCTGCAGAATATATGGATAGTTAGGATATTTGTTGCTGGTCCTTAATTTACAACACTTACATGCCTGTGGGCTTATTATATTATGCTCAGATGGGTTATCTATAAATATGCACATATAAAATGAATCCAGCCAAATAAGCAGCAGAACGCAGCTAACATTCTTTTTAGCCTGGCACAAAGCTAACCTTGAGGCAAAGGGTGTCCTAATTTTCTGGTATGCTGCCAAGATCCCAGCATCGAGAAGAACAGTAAACAAGATTAGCACAAAGTCAAATGAAAAAAAGACATTCGTAAGGAGATAAGAGATGCACTATGCATTTCAGTGTCACCAACCCAAAAAGGCAACGGAATTCTTAGCAAGATGGTATGATTTTTAAAGGTTCAATAGACTTATTAATTAATATCGTCCAATTCATTACCCAAGTTTGATTTATATGACATTTATTATTGAGGATGTAATGTACTTACAGCACCACTGAATAAAACAGCTCATAACCACTTAAAACATCATATTGCTTTTCTCATTTCATATTTTTTTCAAAGTAAAGCTTATTGCATTTTTTATTTATTTATAATGAATTAGCACCCATAGGATGTTAATGCTAGCCAGGATCAAGGTCCCATTTTTCTGAATGCTGTGTTAACCAATTGGAGGAGATGAGACCTGTCCCAAAAGTCTTACAATGTAATTACGACAAGATACCTCAGTGAGAGTAATAAATGTAGTTGCTGCAAGAGATGGGATTCCACTCCTCCCTCAAGATATGTTTGATTATGAAAGTGTAAAATGCAAGTTATTAATCTGGTGCAACTGTTTTGGTTTGTCTGCACCTAACCTGAAGCAAGAGTAATATTACATGCAAATGAAACAGAAATAACGTTATTGTGGTTTAGCTTCATGTATTCTGAGCTAGGAGTGGACAGACAAAAGTTACTCCAGACAGATTTGCACCACGGTAAGTTCCTCCTCTCCTTGCTACAGCTGGACAAGTGTTTCATCTGGTTGGTGAAAACCTGCACATTTTTACCCATCACGGGAGATGGGGGTAAGAAGTCTGTATAACTTTATACCTTCCCAGGCTATCCCCAGGGAATGGCATCAAGCTTGTTTTGTAGCTGCTCACAGCTTTCCTAAGTGAAAGCAGGTAAAATTGACCTGATTCTTGATGCTTTCAATGCTGCCCAAAGAGCTTGAAATCACAGTACAAAGATTTACCAAGGACTGGTCAGATTTTATGATATTGCAAGTTGGAGTAAGTACACACATAAATCCGGAGAGGCAAGAATTATTGTAGGTAATATCTTATTAGACCAACTGCATGATTGGGATAGGCACAGACAAGCTTTTGGGTATCACAGTAACCTGCCTCAGGCCTCTGGGAGAGAAGCAGACACAGGAAAGTAAGCAGCAGACAGAACAAAAACATATGGAAAACTCCAGATGTAAATAATAAAGGATATAAGAAAAATTGTCAGGTAGCCAACAGGCAAAAGAGATGCAGTAAAAACCCGATGGAAGAACAAGATTGTTCTGGAGTTCCTTTATCTGCTACTTAGCTCTGCTGTGTCTGCTTGTTTCCCAGGGGCCTGAGGAAGGATACTGTGATACCTGAAAGCTTGCCAATGTCTATCCCAGTGGTTCTCAACTTTTTAGATTTGAGGCACCCCTGCATAGACTTGAGGTGCCCCTCAGAGGATGCCAGCTTTCAGTTTTTACTTTTTTTTCTAGAGAAAGACAACAGAGCAGTTTTTCTGTTGCTAAAAACTCAGAAAAACCACAAGTACAGATTCCTATTTGAAATCTCTGGCCTTATCTTTCCAAATTGAACAGTGTTAACCTTGTGTGGCACCCTGTGGCACCAAAAAGATCTTGAAGCACCCCAAGGCACTTTGACACCCTGATTGAGAATCACTGGTCTATCACAACCATGCACTTGAGTCCAATAAAATATATCACACCGAGAAGAATTCTTGCCTCTCGTATTTCCTGGACCATCATGGAAACAGTGTTCTTTTACAGAACTACGAGCAGTAATAGAGCTGTCAGCAGACTTGAGAAGACATCACTACACTGATTATTTTCACAGGCATTTGAAATTTTTTCTTCACCCATTTCCAGGGAAATAAATAATTCTTTAAAAAAAATGGAAGCTTGGATTCTAAGATGTTAACAGGGGCAATCTGAGAATGCTCTCAAATTGCCACAGACAAGAGAATTTTTTCAAACCCTAGCAATCAGGTTATAGTAACTAGTAAACAGAAGGACAAGCAAAAAAGGAATGAAACCTTATTCAGAAGAGCTAACATTTTAGTTATCATGTTCAACAGAAATCTGAAGACACCAGCAGTGTTCTGTGCTGCACAATGTCCTTCAACTCTGTAATTTATTTTTCACTGGTGAGTCTGAATGAGTTTAAAGGACATCCAACACTGCAGTTATAAGATTTTTATTTTGGTGGAGAATTTAAAAACAAAATCTTCCAACAGATGTGCTCCTAACATGCAAGCAATATGGAGTGACCATCAGTCAAATTGCGAGTCATCCAGATGCCAACCCGAGTGCCTTTCAATGACCACATCAGAAAATTAGCCCTGTTTAAAGACAGGAATTTAATACTTTCTCTGTACTCTAATCAATGGGCCATAACCTGCTTTTCCTCCCCATTCTTCATATACTATTTCTGTTTTTCTCTTGAGAGAGCTTTCTTACCCGTGACTCTGTCTACTGATGCTCCACAAATCTCTCTTGGCCATGGAGAAGGGAGGAGATTAACACATCCAGAGCGAGCAACAGAAGTACACCAAGCACCAAAGGGGCGGCATGTTGTGAAATACAAACATTATTTTTCCACACCAACAGTGGGAAAACTTGCCCTTCAGTAGCCCTGCAAGGGGGAAATTATATTGGAAAATTTCTGCAGAGACTTTGCCTCCCTTTTCACACCTTAGATCCACTTCATTTAATTCCTTTCCTCCAGCATAAATGGGGCATGAATAAGGAGACAAAGTTCTTTGGGTAAATCCAATATCTTTTATTAGAACAAGTGAAATAGTTGGAAAAATTCAGATACTTCCTCAGCCTGAAGAAGGGTGTTTGTACCCAAAAGCTTGCAAAGAAGAATTTTTCCAACTATTTTAGTAGTATCAGTAATAAAATATTTTGGATTTACCCAAAGAACCTTGTCTGCCTATGTCCTTGGACCAACATGGCTACAACCAATACTCCCTGAAGCATGAATAAGGACGCACTTAAACCTATGCTACATGTAGCAGTTAGGAGCAACACAGGAAGAAACAAAGAGAAGGGTAGAATATATTTGTTCCTGCTCTGAATAATGACATAATCAAGAGCAAAGCAGTGTATACCAAGGGCTAACTTCTGCCCTAAAAGCAAACCCTGCATTTTGACATTTCAGGATTTTTCCACATGGACAGACAGGCTGAGAAACAGCTAAGCCAGTTTTTTCACAGCAAATCTCTGAGCTGCCAAGTGAAACTGGGTGCTGCATGGGAGGCAGAATGGGTACCCAGCCAAAATTCTAGTGAGGCCGAATGCCAGGCTAGTGAACTCAAAAAAGAAAGAAAACCACTAAGACTTAGTGTCAGGTGACACTAGTGTTGGCTCTGGAATGACAACTGTCTCTAGATATCAAAGTTCACTCTACTTACTTGCAAAAAACCAGGAAAAGCTGGGTACCAAACAATATCCATTACTTCCTTTTTCTACTATATTTTCAACAGTTTTGCCATTTTCACAACAAAATGTTTTGTGATATTGCAACCCCTGCCACAGAATACAGAGCATATGCCAGAGACATCAGTATTGATCACCACATTTGGGACCAGGAAGGAATTTTACCCCATGGTCAGACTGGTATGGACTGTGGTGGGGTTGCCTTCCTCTGCAGCAGGGCACTGGCCACTGTTGTCCCCCTGCTTTACATGTAACAGGTTAGATTGCTAAAACTTTGTAGTTGCATGGCAGGGTCACCTGTGAAGTTTTAGTAACAGGTTAGGCAAGGATTTGCTTGGGATGTTTTGAATAGGGATGATCTTGCCTTGAGCAGGGGGTTAGATAAAATGACCTCCTGATCTCTATTAGGCTTACTCTTCTCTCATGCCAGTTTTTACAGAGTCACAGGAGGGTTGTGAAGGGTATGCATTCTTGCCCTGCATACTGCATTTTATGCGACTTTTGAACAAGCTTCATACAACTCATGACTGTTGGTGAAACAACCAAAAAAAATCATTTCTGGTTTACTTCCACAGATGCCTACTCTGTCCACAGCTAATAGTAAACTTGGAACATATGATGCTGATGCATTGGAAAGACAGCATACACCTTCAAACAAACAGTATAACTGCACATATAGGACACATCTACACAAGACATTTACTGCCGAGTTGCCTAATTAGCTCTGCAGTAAACATCTTGGCATTTACACATGTGGTCCTACTAGGCCACAGAAACTAATAAACTCCACAGCAGGTTAGTACTTGTATACAAATACTGTCCTCCTACAGAGTTTTTTTTGTGCGCAGCAACGCAAGTGTAGAGGCTGACTCGGCTGGCTGGGGCATGAGGGTGCCTCAGTGCAGAGACTGCCTGCCAGCTAACACTGCACTGAAGCACTGTCACATCCTAGTCAGCCCCTCCATAGCACACTGAGCCAGGTCAGAGAAGCCTGGGACTGGTAGGCTGACCTCCCCAGGTCCCCTGCCAGCCAGGGCTACTCTGACCTGGCTCAACATGCTGTGGTCCTGGGCACCAGCATTAATAAGCACATGCAGCTATGCCCACAGAGTACTTACCAGATTCTAATCCACCACAGCTGTAAGGATATTGCACAGAAAGGCTCAGCTGCAAACCAATCTGGGTCTTCCCAGCAGAGCTCTCACCAGCCAGCTCTGTAATTCCCACCAGAGGAATGCCACCTCTTAATAAGTCATCTAGTACTGAGCACCCCAGGCTCAGTTTCTGGTGTTGGGAGGTGTGATGATCTTTGTCTTGGTAGAGCTGAAGTGCTGGACAATATTAAAAAAGAGAAGAGTTCCACTAGCATTTTCCTAATGAAAGACAATAATACAGAGCTGCCATATTCAAGTTAGCTCTACATGACACTTAAAAAAAAAAAAAAAGTCTGATTTTCAGATTCAGCCAGTTTCCCTCCCATACCACCACCCAATAATCATCTGCACCAAGGAATCTGCTTGTGAATGGATACAGCCCATATTTACCCCCTCCTTGCACATGGACTTTCTTCCTTTTATCAACATCTTGTGTTGTGGACAGCTGAAAGCAAGGGAAGCCTTATCTGCATGGCTCCAACTGCATAATTATAACTAGGAAATGGAAGGGAGCTGCAGGCCAGGAATCTGTGTGAAGCCAGAGAAGACTTCTGGCCAAGTCCCAAAGATCTATGCAGATCACAGGAAACCATAGGTTCTGGGAGTACTCCCAAACTACTGCACTTAATGAGTCTGGTAGGCAGCTGGGATGTTTACCCCTGAATCCCCCTGTAGTAATTTAGTGGAAACTCTCTGAAGGGGAGAGAGAGAGAGAGAGAGAGAGAGAGAGAGAGAGATGGGGGAACCTTTCAGAGTTCATCCTTTGGGCAAGTTTTTTTCAAGTAGAGGAATACTTTCATCCTCTATGCGGGCCTGATTCTGAAAACCAACTGCCAGCCGTTGCCATTTATATTCAGCATTGTAAATGGCACAACTGTTTCCTGGACTGTACTTATCAGCATTTGTTATCTGTAGTCCCCACCTGGCTCCTGCTTTGCTAGGCATGCACAGCAGACAAGATTTCCCAAAAGCACTGACTTGAAAAATAATTTTTCAATACATTGTTCATGGCTAGGCATTAAAATACTTGGTGCCTTACCTCACCAACAGCAGATCTCTGATCAATATATAGAAACCTCTTGTCATAAGTCAGAATTCTATTTAAATTAAATCCTTTGTTTTAAATGACAATATTACCTGTAAGCATACAATTTTTCCTCACTGCATGAGAGACTGTTTTCAGTAAGCACTGTACATCCATGCTGGATAATTTTGTCAGTCTTTGCAAATCCGCTCCAGAAAGATTCAGAATCTCTTTTATTGATTTTATATTAGCTGAAATTAGAGAAAGTCTTATGTAAATGCTTTCAGATAGACTGAGAGGCAAGGATTTCTTAGGGTGATCTCTCTTATTGGAACAACTAGGTCTGTCATCTTGCTCCTAGAAAAAAAGATTTTTTACTTCTGGTTGTTCAAGTATTGGTAAAAAAATGAATTACCATTCTTTTCTGCATTATAATTATTAGTTATTTTGAGTGGCAGGACCAGCACAGGTTTTTACAGGAGAATTTTTGAGTTTCTGGATGGCTTTAAGACACATCAGCTGGAAACAGTATCTAGGAAAAGGAACCAATGTTCTGGTGCCTTGAATGGGGAGCTACTGTGCAGTACTGTCCTTTACTTTCTAATGTCTTCTTGATCGAGGCAACAGCAGGGACTACATGTGCACTGCGAATAAGAAAGGAGTATTCTGAGTCTGTGTCCACTTGTTTCTTTCCTAATGGAACAAACTGCAGATTTCCAAAGTCTTCAAGAGAAGCCAAGAGACTGCATGTGATGTGCTCTGAACCTAACAGCAATATGCATTTTGAGTTTATCAAAGCCTTACAGGCGTGGCCCACCAAATATTTATTACATTTCCACGTGTGCAGGTAGATACCAGAATGATAAATACAACAGGAGGGCAAAGACAGGAAGATTGTTACCTTTCTTAATAGCAGCAATAACTTTTGGGTTCATATCAAACTGGTCCCAGTCCATTTCTTGATATGGTACTGTAAAAAGCCAAAGGATTTGCTGTTGGTTAAAGTATTATTAACTTGACATAAAATGCAGAATATTGAATAGGATTTATGTAAGCAACTTTGTGGGGAAAGCCTATTCATTCCCAACAATATATTTATCCATAATTTTAGAAAGACAGCACTAGTCTACAGGCAATTTTTTTTCTCTAACAGACCTTCTGAGGTTTCCAGTAACACTGATGTAATTCAGGGTTGGGAATTACTTCTGTTTTCAGTTGCTTGTAGATCTGCTATAGGCCGGTTGTTTTGGGCTGTCTTGGCAAACATCTTCTTGCCCTAGAGAGAAATTTTGATAGTTATGAGTTATTTTTGTTACGTGGGTTGAATGATTTACCGAAACATTTGCCAATTAATAGCTTACAACAGGGCTGTCCATCTGGTGACTCGCATGGCCTGAGGGGCTGAACTGCAGTGCCCCCCATTCCCTCCCAGGCGTCCCTCCAGCTGCGTTCCTGGAGCCTCAGGTCTTGCACGTCCTGTCTCAGCCCTTGGGGAAGACGTGTGGGGAGCCCAGGGCCCTGGATCCAGGCAGTCCTGCGAGGCCGGGAGGGACACAGAAAGGCACAGGACGTGTCCGCCTCCTGGGACGCCCCACTGCTGACCTGGGGCAGAAACACCCTTAAAGCATCAGTTTGAATGCAGGAACCTGTCCGCACGCCGGACTGCAGGCCAGGCCTCAACAGGGACTCCCGCCCAGAGCTCTGGCGACCCGCTTTGCTCCTGGGGCTTGGCTGCTCCTTTGCTTTTCTTTCCCGGTCTTCTTCACCCACTTCTCTTCCGCTTTCCAGTTCCTCCCCTGCTGCTTGCTGGCACCAGCTCGGGCTCAGGAAAGCTCCTGCCCTGCCTCTCTCCAGCCACCTGACTTAGTTAGCCTACAAGGTGCACCTCTGCCCTGCCTTCGCACTAAGTGGCCCCGGCCACGCCCCCCGGCCCCTCTGAAGCGACCCGGCGCGAGACCAACGTCTCTCCCCGCCGCCAGGCGCGCGGGACGCCCAATGCGAGCCAATCAGAGAGCGACTTGCCAGAGACGTCGTCGGGCGAGGGCCAATCGGAGTGTCTAAGGCGAGTCCTGCAAGCGCGTCGGCCAATCGGAGGACATCGCGGCACAGAAGGCGAGGAGCCCAGCGCTGAAAATGGGTGTCCCCGCGGCCCCGTCAGCCGCGAAGCAACAGGCACTCAGAAAGCCCTGTGGAGCACCCTCTAATCAGAGCGGCGGGGGGGTGGGTCTCTGCCATAGTACCGACCAATCAGAGTGCTCTGAGCTGGGGACCGGATCAGAAACCAACCAATGGGTGTGGCCTGCAGGCGCTCCGGTTTGCTGATTGGCTACAATAGGCACCAGGCGGAGCACCTCCCAGGCGGCGCTTCCGGCTTGGGTCCGTGCCTATTGCAGCTGTGCATGCGCCGCCACCGCGCGATCGGGCTTCGCCACAAGGAACTGGTGGGCACCCTGTGGACACCGCCTCCTCCGAGGGAAGATGTCGGGCCGGGAGGCGCGCGACGCTAAGACGCTGGTGCGCTCCCCCAGCGGCCTGCGCATGGTGCCCGCGCAGCACGCCCTGCGCAGCCCCTTCGGCCTGGACGAGCCGCCCTGGGTGCCGGACAAGGAGGTAACGGCGGAGGCTCCGAGCTGCTGCTCTGCTGTCTGCTTCGCGCCCGAGCTGCTGCTCTGCCCCGCTCCCTACCCCGTGCGCCTGGTTTGATCTGCTCTGCTTTCTGCTCCGTGCCCGAGCTGCCGCTCTGCTTTCTGCCTGCCCCGCCCCGCCCCGCGCGCCCGATCTGCCGCTCTGCTTTTTGCTCCCTGCCCCATGTTCTCTGCCGTCTGCTACTCTGCTCACTGCCCTTTGCATCTGGTCTGATCTGCTCTGCTTTCTGCTCCCTGCCTGATCTGCCACCCTGCTTTCTGCTCCGTGCCCCGCCTGCCACCAGGCCCTGTGCTCTCTGCTCACTTGGCTTTTTTTTTTTTCCTGATCCCTCCTTTTGCGCTCCCCGTCCAGTCTGTCGCTCTGCTTTCTGCTCCCTGCCCTATCTGCCGTTCTGCCACTTGTCCCCTTCCTGATCTTGCCACTCGCAAAGGCAGCCCCTGCCGCAGGTTGGCCACCCCGGGAATAGGGAGCGTCACCCCTTGAACCACGTTTCTGTCACCGAAGCAGGTGCTGAGATGAAAGGGCTGTGATGGTAGAAAGCTCGTTAAAGGAAACACGGGTTGTGATTACATGAACTTTAAAACCAAAATGTAGCTAATGTCTAAAGCAGCGATTCTCAACCTTTCTAGATTTGAAGCCCCCCTTGATAGATTCAGGCACCTCTCAAGAGATTTGAGGCACCCCTCGGAAAATGCCAGCTCTTAAGCTTTCACTCTTTTTTTGACTACAGAAAAATAATAGAGCAATTCTGCTGCAAAGAGCTCAGAAAAATGCAACAGGGCAGAATCTCTAGGTTTATCTTGCGAATCACGTTTACGTACACAGCAGTGCTAACATTGCCGTAGCACCCCAAGTCACCCTTGCAAAGATCTCAAGGCGCTTTCGGGTGTCACAGCACTTTGCTTGAAAATCACTGGTGTGAAGACTAGTCTCCAAGGGGAAGTAACTGTAAAGTAAATTGGGATGACAGTTTGCAGCCTGCTGGTTTACTCTGCACTAACTGCAGACACAGCAAGTGGGAAGTAGCTCATTCCATATTTTTATTTTAATGCAGTTGAAAGTAAATCGCCCAGATATAATGCCATGTCGAAATGGGGAAGTAGGGGTCAAACTTTGCCAAAAATGCATTCAGGCCTGTATCTATGTCTGTGAATGTTGCTTGACAAGTGTTGCGTCTAGAGTCTAACGAGCATAACTGTCTGTAATAAAAGAGATGAATGTAATCAGTAGTTCATACTGCCTTTTGTTACCGGTGTTTAATGGGGCGGATAATTGTATCCAGGGATTGCTGATGGATACATGCCAACACCAGCATTTAGAAGACTTTGCTTTAGATAGTGCTAGACCAATATTTGCTTTCTTGCCTGTTTCATTAAACACTACCGTGTTATTTGTTTTTGCTTCCAGCGCCAGAGGCTGGTATGGCTGGCATTTTTAATGAAAGAACTCTTTCTTGAATACAACATTTGAGGGGTTGTTGGCACTTGAGTTTTGTTGGAATAGCTGTATTGGTTGGGAGTTTGGGGGGAAAATCACAACCCTACCTGAAAGCTGGACAGTGTAGGTTTAGTTATGCTGGCAAACTTCTGCTGCTGATATAACTGCCTTAGTTTGGGGAACTGGAATACATTTTGCTGGTAAAAGGACTATTCTGTTGGTATCACCTGTGTGACTACTAAGAAGGTTTGGTGTTATAGGTATACCAGTACCCTTCTAGTCAAGATGGGGTCTTGTTTTTCTGGCTGGCCTCTTCTGGTTAGTTTGCCCAGCAGTGCAAGATACTTTTTGTCTTTTATCCAGCTTAGTATTATTATAATTTTTTTTAAATTATTTTTCTTTTTTTTTACTACCAAAAAAATCCTCTTGTTGACTACTGAAAATGGCAGTTACAGTCCACTATAACTTTTCTGTGAGTATAGAAGCAGTGAACTGATTAAGTGTTTTGGGTAATATCAGCAATGGGTAATTCTTAAAATGCAGGTGACTTTTGAGTTGAGGAAGATTCCCTCTTCCCCCGCGCCTAACCTGCTTATATAGTGTATATATATTTTTAAAGCAAGATGGGGTGGATTGATTTGTGTAACTGATTTTAATTTTGTTATTCATTTTTACTTTTCTAGAGAGAAATTGATTCTCACTAGTTATTAAAGCATGCTGACTTGAAACTAATATAATTTAATACTACATATGCTGACTAGGAATAGACTTGTTAATTTAAGCAACTATTTGTATTGATTTATAGTCTTAATATTTACATATTTTATTGTAAAATTGGAAATTTTTTTTTTGTTAATATGCAAAGCTTTGTTTGGATGGAAATTAGAATTCATTTCCTGTGGACACAAACAGATTTTAAAGATTTTTCTTAATTAAAACAGTCTTTAATGTAGAACAAAACTGTAAACCAGCTTTTGCTTTTCAAGTTGACTTGTTTAGCAACATATTATCTGCAGTTAGTGAATTAAATTGACTAAGCTGGATATTGTGTCATTCAAGGTCTCAGGACTAGCGGATGACAATCTCGTCCATGTAATCTTAATCGTAGATTGGAAGACAAAAAACAAGTTTAACTGCTTTTTTCAACGCTCAGTCAGTTTCTCAACTTTGGGCTAGTTGTCAAACTAGTTCAGTTCAATAAACTGAAAAGAAGAAATATTCTACTTTGCACCTGCAGAAGGGATTATTGCTGTCAAAAGTTGAGTAGCAACATTAGCAAACTCTAGTTCTAGCTAGTTCCAGCTGTTCGGCAAATGATTTCCATCAGTTTAGTGAATTATTCTTTTTCTTTTCTTATTTACTGATGAAGTTTAAAGAAAAAATGTACTGATCAATCTATTTTAATAGATTATACTAATTTTAGCCCTTAACATGAGTTGTCACAATTTCACGTTTGAATAGGCTTATTTTTTAAATTGTGCATAATCAATGTTTAAACAACACTATTAATCTCTCTTTAATGAAGGCCTCTTCAGTGAGCTTGCAAAACCAGTTTTTTGGGGTTTTTTTCTTTCCCAACTCTCTTCCACCAACAGAACTGAAATGGGTAGTGACAACTGTGAGGCACTGGGGTAGATAACAGCTTTCTAAGCAGTCACGTAGTCTTGTTGAGCAAGACTAAATGTGACACAGCTTAAAATATTGGTGGTAAGCGGTCTCTTGCCTAAACTTGAGCTCCCATAGGTACGCGAGAGTGGAGCTGAAATAGTGGTAGCGGTGGTGGGAAATCTTCGTGAGGGGCTGCTGTGGTAATAGATATTACCTAACAAACCATCTGTAAGCAAACTGTTTTAGCTTTTGTGTGTTAGCCCCACCAAAGCACTTAAACTGTCTAACCTAGCAGCTCTCAACCTTTTTAGACTCCCAGACACTCCTTGCTAGGCTCAAGGCACCCTTTGGAAAATGCCAGCTGTTAGTTTTCACTCTTCTTTTTTGACTCTGAAAAAATATTATAGCAATTTTTCTATTGCAAAACCACAGCAGGGCAGAATGTTTTTATCATTATACATTCCTATTTGAAATCTCTGGGTTTATCTTGTGAAACACATTTGTACACCTAATAGTGCTAATATTGCATGGTGTTCTGCATCCCCTTTGCAAGGATCTCATGCACCCTAGGGTGCCATGGCTCCCTGGTTAAGAATCACTGGTTTAACCTGTTGCAGTATTTGGGCAAGCTGCTAACAGCAGTTTCATTCTGTTTATAGTGAATTTGGTATTTCATGAGAGTAACTTTTTTAATTGTATTTTTCAAGTAAAAACTGCTGGACATTCCTCTTGGTGATCATCAGTAGTTCTGCTTTGTATTAAGGATGTGACAGGTTAAACTATTTGTTGTTTAACCAGTAAGCCCAGTGATAACCAGTTATCTTTACCAGTTATTGTTTAGACTCCAGGCACTCCTTGCTAGGCTCAAGCACCCCTTGGAAAATGCCAGCGCTTCCCCACCTTCCCTGCCAGCCAGGTGCAGTCTGGCAGGGAAGGGGGCAAGGGAAGCCATGCAGTGCCCCAGGAAGGAGGAGAGAGGGGGAGGGGGGATTAGTACCCATAACTATGAGGTTAAAGATGGGGGTAGGCTAACCACTGTTCAATTAAGGAATTAGCTGCTGGTTCACAGGTGCTTCCTCCCTCCCAGTAGGGGCCTGCAGGGCTTAAGTGGGTTGTACTGGCTTGCTGGGCTTGTCAGTGCCTCCCCCTTGTCCCCATCCCCCCACCAAGGGCCCCAGGAGCAGCTCCCAGCAGCAGCTATGTCTAAGCTGCCCTGTTATCTGTTAACCATTTAACTGGTGTAATTAGAGGAGATCAAACGAATAATTTTTTTAATGATATTTACAGCCCTACTTTGTACAGAGGTTGATGTATACAGAGACTGCACAAACTGAGGGCCAGACCCTAAAAAGGACTTGCACCACGGTATTCCCGTGCCTAGCTCTTTGGGTGCCGGCTGTGGCAGGGACTTCCCAAACCCACACTCAGCTTGGTTAGGTACATGAGTCCCATCCCTTTTTTAAAAGAGGCATTTGGTGTCTGGGGATGGGATTTACAGTGCTCAGCAAGATGAGGGAGGCAGTACCTAAGCCAGCTAATGGGAAACCCTGAATGGAGCTGTTGGAAACCTTGCCTCTCACCCAGACTTAGGACTGCAGGTGGGTGCTTGAGTCAAGTATCTGTGGGAGACTAGGATTCACAGTCTGAGACCCATATTTGGACACTGGCACTGAAATTGTCCCTGGGTGTATGACTGACTGGCTCCTTTCCTTTGAAAGCACTGTGCTGTTCCCACCTGAATAGCCTAATGGTTAGAGCACCGACCCAGGAATTGGGAAGTCTGGGTTTCAAGTCCACCTCAGCCTAAGGGAATTCAAGCTCACCTCTTAGGACAGTGCTGTAACTAGCAGGCTGAGTGATTTCTCCACCCTTCTTGGTAAGGTGAGCCACTATCCAGAAAGAGATACAAAAAGGCACCAGAGAGAGAACAGACGAGAGGAACTTGACTTTCCAACCCAGTGAGAGGCAGCTCTGGCTCTGCTCCTTCTGCGCTATGCGTTGTATTCAAAGACAAAAGCAGTGTTGGAAGAGTTGGTGCAGTTTGTTTTAAAAATGTCTTAAGAAATGTTGAATTTAGCTGGTTGTGTTACTGAATTTGCTATTATGCTGCTTTGCGATCTGCTCAGAGAAATGAGTCTGAAATAACAACAGGTTTCATTGTTTCTCTGAGATTGTTAGCAGGCAAGGAGTTAAATGCATGGAGCGTGGTAACTGTAGGCAAACAGCGACTGTTGTGTGCTTAGCAAACATCTCGTACTTAGCTTTGGCTATTAAAATCTGCTTTAAGCCCTGTTGTTCTGCTTGGTCCCTGTTGAACGGCAATGTTATCAAGAGCACAAGCAGTCATCCCTATGAGTCACTAAAGTAGGAGCAGCCTCTTACATAAATCATCCAAGGCACTGCTAATCCTGCAGCAGTCTTTGTTTGCCTTCGGTCCAGTTGCATTGTGCTGTGTTTTGAATATATTGTGTATTGCTTTATCATTCAGGGCCCCCAGTTGCAGAGCATTGTTCTGCTAAATGCGACATATAGTGAAGATAATGGGGTGTTTCATAGTAGCTAGGGTCAGGAGGGACCTGAACAGATCATCTAGCCTGACCCCCTGCC
>NW_005841891.1:2289803-2298338 GCF_000455745.1 Alligator sinensis
CCTGCGTTGGATAGTGAAATCCAGCAGGTGATGATCGCTATTGCCCAGGTGGTCAAGGACCTGCAGTGCCCTCACCAGGTCATCCCCAGTGACCAGGACCAGGTTCAGCAAGGTGTTACCCCTAGTGGGGCTGTGCACTTCCTGGATAAGGTGAAGGTCCTGTAATACAGCCAGGAACCTACGCGAGCAGTCAGACCTGGCTGTCTGCACCTCCCAGCAAATGTCTGGGTAGTTTAGGTCACCCATGACAGTAACATCCCTTGACCTAACTGCCTCCATAAGCTGACTGGAGAAGTCCTGGTCTAGCTCCTCCCCCTGGTTTGGTGGTCTGTAGTAGACACCCACCGTAAGGTCTCTTTCGCCACGCCCCCTTGTAGTTTGACCCATAGTGTCTCCGCATGACCCTCCTCTAACCCAAAGCTAATCCTTGATGATGTGAGGTGCTCTTTGACATAGAGCGCAACCCCCCTGCCTTTCCTCTCTGTCCAGGTTTCTGTGAGCCCTACTAAGTCTGGGTTCTTACTTGCAATCAGGAGGCATAGTTCCTCCTGCTTACACCCCATACTACGACCATTAGTGTAGAGGCACCTGAGGCCTCCTGAGGGTGCTCGTGCCTTCCTCCCACTCCCAGGACAGTTGTGGCCCTCTGCTCCTCGGACATTGATACTTACCTGTGCTTCCCTTCCTCTTGTCCCCCTGCATGGTGGTGAAGCATCCTCTCCGCTTGAAGCAGCCCTTTCCCCTGGCGAAGCTAGTTTAAAGCCCGCCGTACGAGATCAGCCAACCTAGAGGAAAAGATACGTCTGCCATTAGGGGAGAGGTGAAGCCCATCCCACCCCAGCCTTGGGTGTGCCTTGATAGCTTTTATCTTCAGAATTGCAAAGCCTATTTCAAACCTGGCTGTATGCTCTTTTGGTTCCAATATCAAGGGAAACATTGTATTAATAATAAATATATTATGTACCAAGTTAGTGTTAAATCTTGTGAATAGTTCCTGTCACAGATGCATTGAACTGCAGCTAGATGTAGAAATAGGTGGGTCTTCACAGAAGCTGCCAGCAGTATAAAACAATGTTGTAGATCAGCAGGCAGCTTCTTTCTGTGCAGAAAGGGTCTGGATGTAAGGACTGGGGTCATGAATGGTTTAGCCTAGTAGTAAGGAACCAAACCACAGGCCAAGGCAGGGGTCAGGAATCCAAGACCAAGTTATTAGATCCAAAGGAAAATCCAGGAGCAGAGTCCAAGTCACAGGCTGGGAGGAGGTCCAGGAATCAGAAGCCAATGCTGAAGTTGGGATGAGCTGGAAGTCGGAGCCAAAGTTAGAGTACATCAGGAAGTCAGAGCCAAAGTTAGGGTGAACCAGGAGTCAGAGGCTAAATTACTAGATCCAAGGGGAATATCCAAAAAGCCAAGGTCCAGAGGCAGAGAAGAGCCAAACAGGGCGAAAAGTCAAAGAATCGGGATTGTCAGGTTTCAGCAAGCCTTACCAGAGCAGATCTTCAGCAGAGCTGTTGGCTGTAGCCTGTGGCCTGCTGTCACGGGTGGAAGTAAACGGGATGCTGGTCTCCCGGCTGGTCAGGAGGTCCGAAGGTCACCAGCTGGATCACTAACTGGGGTAGGGCTGCCAGACTAACCAGGCAACTAGCCCAGCAAGGGGAGGGCTGGGTTGGGCTGTCTGTCAAGGCCTCTGACACAGGATTGCAGCTCCTCTTAAGCATTCATCAGTTTAGAAAACCTCAAGGAGCCGGTGCTTATCAACTTTTGTTTTAAGAGAGAGCGAAAAGTGGCTTCAGACATTTTCTTTGTCCAAGCTCTTAGTGAAGTTTGGCAGATCGAATATAGATTCAGCACTTGTGATTTGGAAGAAAAACAAGACTTCCGAGATGTCTGAAAAGTAAAAAGTGTATTAATTATTGATAACAACTTCAAATGCAAAAATACCACTTTGGTAACCTCATGGTGACAAGCATCCGATAGTAAGTTGAGGATAGTTAATTTTGTGTAGCCTACCTAATGCAGCCTGCAAAGCAAGTTGCTGCGTAATTTAGTGGATGAAGCATGAGTTTGTAATCCTGATTGCCCCTGATTTGCTGTGTGTGTGTGTGTGAGGCCAGTTGGTTTTTAGTTGTTCCCTTTCTTTACCCTCCCCACTCCTTATACATGGTGACAACATTTGCCCACCCTGTAACTATTGAAGGGATTAAGATCATTAAAAAGTGAGCATTTTGGGCAGGCAGTGAATGAGAACTCATTTAAGCTCTTCATTGAAGCTACCATAACATTTTTAGTCTTTAGTGTTGTTTCAAAACGCATCAGTGTTTGAAAATGCATCCTTGTACACAAATCTTGTAAACTGACAGTAACATTTATTCTCTCCTAGTGTCCAAGATGTATGCAGTGTGACACAAAATTTGACTTTATAACCAGAAAGGTAAGACAAAGCTGCAGAAAAATAAAAAAAACCCTTGGCTATGTTCAATTTATGAAACATTTTTGTGACCAGCACTATTCTAAAATGGGTTAAATGCTTTCGAAAGGAGACCACCAAATACCTTACTCCCAAACTTGACGTATCTTAAAGTAGTTTTCCCCTCCCCCAAGGAACAGGCCCTTCAGTTTTAACTCCTTTCTCTCACTGTCTTTTTGTTCACATTTTTCCCCTGCCTAGTAGTGTGGTTCTGGCCCACGAGTAGGGTTCCTAAGCTCCACAGCCATATAAAAATACTGTTCTCAGGACTAAGATACTTTATGCTTCCCCTGGTTCTTAGGCAGCATGCAAGTAATGCTGTTGCCAAAATATGCTGCCAATATGCTGAAGGCAGGGCAAGTTTGCACCTTATATAGACTAACTAGATCAGTGGTGTATAACAAACTTTCATAAGCAGAGCTTACTTCATCAGGTGCTGCCACTGATGCTGCCATCATGACACCATGGTGTTATTTTACCATGCTCCAAACTGGGTAAAATTGGTTATCCGAGCGAAAGAAGATAATGTTTGGGAGAGCCTAAAAATAACCTAAGTCCTAGGTAAAATGTGCAATATTTTGGTTTTAGAAAAAGGCGAAATCCTTCTTTTTCTAAAAGTGAACAAAAATCTTGCTCTGGATGGGTAAGGGTAGTTTGTTTGTTTTTTAATGTAAATTTGTAGTTCACTTTTTATGTTGTCTTTCATTGAACAAACTTTCACTTTGTAGTAAGCCCCCTAGACTGCGCTCATTTTTACTCCAAGCCATTGTCAGAGGAGTGAAAGCATATTGCTTGGAATCTGGTGTCTGTCCTTCAAGGAGAGGTTGCCTCGTTCCAGATCAGTGATTCCTGATCTCTTCTGTGGCGACCCACTTATGCTATGTACAGACATTCATTTCTACCAGAACAAATTTCTTCTGGTAGAAAAATAGCTCAGGGGCCAAAATGTACAGACGTTTCTCCAGTCCCAGGGCTGGAGAGCTTCACAAGTAAACTGTCCACAAGAGGGATGCTCCTGGGGCCACCCCTGCCCTTAGGAGAACCCATTACTTGACAACCTGTCTTCTCCCCTGCCTGGGAAGGGGGCAGGCTGTTAGGTGGCATTTGGCACTTGCTGAAAAGCAGCAGCTGCCACAGAGAGTTGGGAAGGGTTCCTGCCCTGGGAGGATGTTCCTGTTCCCCCATTCTGGCAATTGTGAGGGGTGTGGGGGGCATTGGGTGGTATGGGTGGCAAAGAAGAACCAGAGGGGCTGGGAGCCTGGGAGCTAGGTTGTGGAAAGTCTCCATATATCCAGCTCCCAGCCACTCTAGCTTTCCCTTGCTTCCCCGCCCCAGCCCCTGCCACTTAGTGCAGCAAGTTATCTAAGCCAGTGGTTGTCAACCTTTTGCGTCCCACCTATGTACGGTCAAAAAATCCTGGTCCCACCGGTTGATGAGTGGGGGGTGGGGATCCCCCAGCGGGCGATCGAAGCGTGCAGAATCGAAACCGGAAGTCCTGCCGTGGTACTTCCAGTTCCGCTGCCGCAACCCAAGTCCCACCTAGAGGGACATGACCCACTGGTTGAGAAATCCTGATCTGTTGGCACCCTACCACTCAGCCAGATGTTGGGGACAGCAACTGGGAGCTAGCAGGAGCTGGCAAAGCCCCCTGCTTCTTCCTGAAACGGGGCTACCTGGTTTGGGGAAGAAGCAGTGAGTGCTGGCTGCTGCTCCTCTCACCTCCTAGCTTATAGGAGTGGGGGAATAGCTACCCCCAAACACTTGGCAAAACTGGGGTTAACCCTGGTCTCTTTCCTCAGCTCTACCGCTAGCCCCCAGGGGGGAGTTAAGCTGGGGAAAAGTAGAATTGTAGAGAAGTCGGGCTGGAAGGGACCTCCAGAGGTCATCTAGTCCGTCCCTCTATCTGAGTCAGGATCATCCCTATCCAAACCAACCCATACAAATCCATAATTTAAACTCTGCATAAGACTACCATCAACCCTGACATAATACAGAGCTAATGCTCTAGCCTAGGTAAAGCAGAGGAACCAGAGCAGCCAGCATCCTGCTCCTATGAAATGTTACCAGTATATACTCAAGAGATCCCAGGTAGAAGGTCATGCCCCTTGCTACACAGGAAGGCAGAAACCCCGATAGTCCATACCAATTTGACCACTGGGTAAAATTCCTTTCTGACCTTAAATGTGGTGATTGGTCTGACCCTGAGCAGAGGGGAAGACCCTCTAGCCAGGAACCTCTGGCTAGTTGAATTAGTTGAAGTTCGTCTTAAGTTTGTATCTCCCACTGCCGTGGCAGGGAAAGCAGCAGTGGGAGGCAAAGGGCCAGACCCCACCCTTTGCTCTCCTGCCTTCCCTACTTACCCCCCTGCCACATCCCCGTCGTCTGTCCCTTTGTGCTTCTGCTTGTCCCCTGCCCCCTCTCCTGTTGCCCCCCCCTCCCCCATACCTTTTCCCTCTCCCCTGCACCCTGTCTCCTGTTCATCTCTGCAGCTTGCCCCTTCCTGAAGCCACAGCTGAGCTGTCACCTGCCCTGTGCTGGAATGGCTTGTTTGGTCGAGCTGGAGGAGACTGCAGAGTGGAAGGGAACCATCTCTTTCCCCATGCCCAGCCGTTCCTCTGGAGCAGTCAGCAGCGGTGTGCCCTGGCCTAGTCCCAGCCCAGCTGAGCCAGGGAGAAATGGCAGCAGCTTCTGGCAGGGCTGGGGGGACCAGAAGGAGCAGAAAGTAACAGGAGAGGGGGCAAGCTGGATGGGGAGAGCAGGGGTTCAGGATGGCAGGCTGCAAGGGAGGGCAGGGCTGGGGCAGGGGTTGGGGGGGCAGGTGCAGGCATGGGGGGCAGGGGCAAGCTTCAAAGTTTCCTCCCTCCTCCAGCCCAGGGCCCCAGTTGCATACCATCTTCTCCTGCTCAGGGGCCCAGAAGTAGAGGTGCACGGATACATTAGTCCATATTGTATAGGCACCGATAAAAGGAAAATTGGCAGTCGGCTTTTTTTGGCTGATGTGGCCAGTAATGTTGCCAATAAATGCCATGTGCATGCACACAGGAGTGCAGTTCAGCAGCGTGGCGAACAGCGTCCAGCTGATAACTCTGTGGTGGGGGTGTGGGGGCAGATCGAGGCCCCTGTGGTAAAGAAGGGGCTGGGGCTGGGGCAGACACTGCCCAGCCAGGGTGGGGTGTGGGACAGAGCCATGGGCAGCTTCTCCAGGGGGTGTGGAGGGGGCAGCTCCTGCCGCTACGCACACCCCTGGGGATGGACAATAATCGGCCCTCAGAATCAGCTCCAACATTCTTTATTGGTGCACCTCTACCCAGAAACGAGCCCTTCCAGCCAGGGCAGGCAATGGCTCAGGTCTCGCTTCAACCCCAAGTGTAGGGCCAAAACTGGAGCTGAGCTGCCACCTGCCCTGGGTCAGTGCTCAAATCCAGGAACAGACCCCCTCCTGCTGATTGAAGGAAAAAAACCTTGTCTTGGATTTGAGTAAATAGAGTATGGATGGCTGAAAATGTTTGGGAGGCCCAAGAGCATTTCCTTGGGGTTCACTGTGGTAACTAAGAGAGGGTGGTCATGGGGGAACTGGACACTTTGGAGTTGGTGAGTTTGGATATGAGTTTTACTTCCTCACATACATAAATTCAAGCTACTGTTTGTTCACACTTGGGACGTGTAAGCTGGCCAGTTGTCTGGTTGAACGGTCTGGTTGAGCACATGTTGATTATGAAATACCGTTAGTTCAGCTGGCCAAAAAAGGCTGGATGTAGGCGGCAAGGGCAGGAGGGAGTGTCCATCTCCAGCCCTGCAGGAGTCGGATATCTACATCCATCAAGCTCCCCCCTTACACTCCCCTGTAGTACAGCTGACCTTACATTTAGGCACTGCTCCTCTTCCAAGTTCCAGTGTCCCCCATCCCCTCCTTGTGCCTATCTATTTGTGTCTTCCATATTAACGTGGGCTTTAAGGCCCACCCAGCTAACTAATAGCCCCTTTGGAGCCAAAGGGTGAAAGATGCAACTAATTTCTTGAGATGACAAAAGCAAAAACAGGATAGGAGTGATGGTGGGGGGAGGGGGTCAAAGCGTCAAAACGTGAACATAAATTCTCTGGAGGAAGACATTGAGCAGAGCCCTCTGGGACGCACCCACTACTCCTCAAAGGCATCCAAGGAGCTGGTGGACACTGCCCACTGGTGCTCTGCCCAGAAACGTGCTTGGACGGGCTGCAGCAGTTACCACTGTGCTGTCAAAGGGGTGTCCCTTTGCAACTGCATTTGCTGAGCCTCCTCCTGGTCATGTGCTGCAACTACAGGTAGCTCTGTCCTGCAGCAGAGGAAGCTCCTAAAGGGGTGCCCAGCACCAGTGCTGTGCGTTCAGCATGCTTGTTGCAGGGAAGGAGCAGATTGCCTGAATGCATCTTGATTGTTTGGAATCAGTCACAGTTAGAAACACCATTGAATAGCTACAGGCTTGACTGGGATTCAAGAGATGATTCATAATCTAGAGCACGAGTGTCAGACGTATGGCCCATGAAATCCTACAACCCAGCCCCTGGTACTGTCTCAGTGACCGAAGTGCTGTGCTGTGCTGGGCTGGCCCTGTGCTGCCCACAGCACTCGCTGGGGCTGGGTTCTGGGCTGTGCTGCGGGAGAGCAGCTGACAAGGGCAGGGCTGGGCCAAGCTGCCTGCTGGGCTGGGAAAAAAGGAACTGCATAGACCTCCTAGTTTGCACCAGTTAAAGGAGATGCACCCACACACACACCCGTGTACGCTGCTGAGCTAGGTGCATGCGCACACTGCTGAGCCAGGCACCCAGAGAATCAAAAACCAATCATTGCTGGAACAAGATGGTGACTGAAAAATGCCCACAGCACTCATTGAGGCCAGGTCCCAGGCTGCTACGTTTGTAGTATTCACTGTGGCTGGTGTCCCAGACCGGCTAGGACAGGTGATGCATGAGGGCAGGAGGTCCGTGGGCCTGATCTGACTTTAATCCAGCCCATGGGGTAAAATTAATTTGACATCCCTGATCTTGATATTTTCATTCCAGCAACTGAGACACTGATACAGTATGGAGAGTCTGAGAAGGCCAAAGTGGCTTGCATTGAATTTTGTCTTTACCAACAAATAGCATAGAAAAACTGCAAGCTAAGACTGACTGCTGTTCAGAATATGTGATGCTTGTAGCTAGAATGCAGAAACATCGCCTGGGTGGTAGGGATACAGCTACTGTCAAAGATTTTAGCAGTCAAAAAACAAGGAAGTGAAAACTGGTCTGGATCAACATTTTTCTTCTTTGCATTCTTCATCCACTTTTGCCTTGGCAGTATTATTACACAACAGTATTTTCAGGACTATATGAGTGGCAGTGGAAATAAAGCTAATTTCATTTCTTCATCTTCTAATAAAATGTTTGCCACACTATGTACTTGGGTATCAAAAATTCCTAATCCTGGAAGGTCTCCAAATGTTCATCTAATTAGTGTGAAGAAGTTTTTGGAGCAGATTTCCCATGGCCATAAAAATGAATCTGACATTTTCTTGCTAGAGGTATTTATATCATTAACCCACCATCTCATATACGTGAAAAGCCTGATTTTAGAATTTTGTCATAAATATCTTTCAATTTGGGAAGGTCCAAGTACAAAACAGCATTACAGGAAGTCTCTTGAATGCTGAAGCAGGAGATGTGAAAAAGAGCTGGTACATTTCTGGTATCTAATAGATGGAGCAATATTTAAAATGAAGGTATCATCAACTTCCCAGTAACGCTTTAAAACCGTTAGTCTTATTCCAGTGAAAAAATGAGCATCAGACATAGCTTAGTACAAAGCTGACCAGTTTTAAAATATAACTGATGATTTTGATCCGCAGAAATGTATTTCATTTGTGGCTGATTATGACAATACAACTAGTATGACAGCTGTTCATATTTGTTAATACATATCTAATCTATGCCTTCTGTGCTGTGGATGTGATTGCTACCCATATAATGCAGCTCTTCACAGGTGATGTTGAAGATCTGACTGCTTTCTTGTGTCAAGTGAAAAGTAACAATAACTCCTTCTCCCCCCCCCC
>NW_005841891.1:2298369-2304142 GCF_000455745.1 Alligator sinensis
CCAAAAAAGCCATAATTCAGCATCACTGAGCATACCACTTGCTTTTTGCCACACTAAGTAGCCTCACTCTGTTTTATGGTTTGCTCAAGGTTGTCAGTTATGCAAAAAGGCACTTAATCAGCTGCTGTGGAAGAGATGACCCCTTCAACTCCAGGAAGATTACATACATCCCTGACTGATCTTCACTAACAGTAATGATCATCATTGCATGACAAACTCAAGACACTGCTTGAACCCATAGCTCAATCAATTCATAATATGGAAAACAAGTTTGTACTGTTGTTCAGCGTTCTCTCGCACATGATTCTTCCTGTTCAGGAACTCAATCTTGGCATTGGACAAGGTTTGCTAGTAACAGATGGAAAGCAGAAGATAAAATACCACACCCAAAAGACAATCACACAATGACTCCCACATACATGTCCTGTACATAACTTTGATCAGCCCATGACTTTTGGCTCTTACTTAGTTACCTATCTTCTCATGTGCATTCCAACCTGCAGGGGAAGTAGTGTTCTTGATGAGTTTCCTTCTTAATTGCTTGTTTTGCAATATGCTCTTTTTCTTAGCATCACTGCCGGAGATGTGGAAAGTGCTTTTGTGACAAGTGTTGCAGTAAAAAAGTGCCTCTGCCTCGCATGTGCTTTGTAGACCCTGTACGCCAGTGCGCTGAATGTGCCCTCATTTCTCAGAAAGAAACAGAGTTTTATGACAAGCAACTTAAAGTGCTTATGAATGGTAAGTAGTATGCATAAATCGGTGTTTTGATCTCCTGTATAGTTATTCAAGTGTTGTCACACAAATCATATTGATAAAGCGAAAAACTAATTCCTTGTCAAGCAAGCTGCTGTTGTAGTCTGAAGATCTGTGTGAAATTCTTTCCTGCTGTCACTTCTTTTTTATTTACTGCTTAATTCTGTGATTTTTCACTTTTAATATTTAATTCAGAGAGAAGTTTTTTTTATGCTTATTTAAAAAATAGTGTTGTTACAGTCAGAGGAACTTGAATGCCTCTTAAGAGGATGAATGCTTGCAGGCAGGTTGAGTTTTGTTTGTTTGTTTTGTGATATTGTACCTTTCCCTTAGTTACGCTTCTGTACAGATAAAAAGGATCAAGAATATTTAGCAAAAAAAAAAATTCTGAAGCACTATTGCAAAAGAGAGTACTTTTCTCAGACTTCATCTCCTCTGAGCCTTTGATCTTGTCTATAACTACAGGCTGTATTGGTGGCAGTGACTGCCACTGAATTGTCCAACATTAAATTATGATATAAGTGAAGCTTTGAGTTACAGGAAACCCTCGTCATTCGTGGGTTTGGCATTCGCGGTTTCAAATATTGGCGAGTGCCAAACCCGCATCTTAAATACACTTAAAGGAGCTCCTTAAGAGCTCCGTGCTTGCCGCTGCCTCCACCACGCTCCTGCTGTTGCCAGCACAGCCGTGGCCACCCCCCGCCAGCTGCCGGGGGCATGGCGTTCATGAACGCAGTGCCTTATTTGCAGATTTCACCATTCGCGGGGGATACGAGAACAAGGGTCTCCTATATTCTGTTTTTAAGACTCTAATTCTTAAGTTTTTTTTAAATATCCTGTGACCCATATTCAACATCCTTTAGAGATACAGTTGGCATGTATGAGATGACTTTAAACATTTATAATGGATAAGCAAGAACACACCCAATCAGACTGGTCATTGCACATGTCTTATCTCTATAAAAGATACGTTACAACTTGGTCTGAGGGTCTCTAACAAACCACAACGCGATATCCTTATGGAATCAGAAACCTGCTGCCTACCTACAGTCATACAGGAATTGTATGTAAAAGTATAAGGGCTAGCTTATTTTATATGTTCTAATGGAGCAGGACAGTTGGATTTTTTTAATGGAATATTTCACTTACAGATGTTTAATTCTGACAAAGTTCAATTGAGCTACTCCTGATTAGTGTAACTAAGAACTTGCCCAAGGTCAAACGAATGTTTGTTTGACTGTGAGAACTGATATGAGCGTAGAGGTGAAAGCAAAGACAGTGACAACAGTGTAGAGATGAAGGCCAGGGGACAGAATAACACCAGTGTGGAGGTTTGAGTTGTTCAGGATGACATTGGTTGATTGTCAAGTGAGAGAGAGCCGGGTTCCCAAATAGGAAAGGAAAACCCTTTCTGAGCTTTCTGCTGTAACAGATAAAAGTCCTTGCCTGCTGCTGACTTCTTTTTATGCAAAATCTCAACTGATGTTTAAGAAAATACCATAGTTGTTACACTGGCAAAACACTGTTCATTACTCGTTATTCTGCTATCTCTAAATGATTTGTCAAGAAAAATCTTTTTTTTTTCTTGAAGGTACATTCTATACGAGTTGCTGTCACATTATTAATCACAATTTAAAACGCAACTTCCTAGACTATCTATGATCCTCTATGTTCTGGAGATGTTAAGCTAAAAGTACTTAGTTTCAGCCATTCCCTTATTCCAAATCCACTCAACTCAATCCCTGAGCTGTATAGGATCAGGAGGTGCAAAAGTTTTATGATAAAGTTTTTGATACTCTAATTTTTGCTTCCTAAATTCTTTGTTGAATTGCATATTTCAAGGTGCTACTTTCTTTGTAACTCGGGGAACATCAGAAAAGTCTGAGATGATGGTTTGTCGACTTTCCAACAACCAGAGGTGAGAAGTATGCATGGAAACTGCGTTTTTAAATTGTATTTAGTATTTAGTTTTTCACTAACCAGACTAAAAATAGCTTCATATAGTTAGAATATTATTACTGGTTATTCATGATAAGTTGCTACTATCTTTTATTGGGCTGGGTTGGGTTGAATTTGGCAGTGCTACAGGTCAGTATTGTTGCATAGACATCTTTTTGCCCTTCGTCTCTACAGAGGGCATTTCCACTGGTTTATATGCTCTAACATATTTCCAGAATCAGCAAGTTATGTGTGGGTAGGCAGACAGTAAGCCTGTATGGACTTATCCTTAAATATGCTGCATCATTAAGAAGTATCTTTTTTAAAGAAAACAGCTATAATGAAAACCTGCTGATCAGAGCAGAATTTTATGCTGAGCGCGTTGATTGGTGATGGGCTGTTGTGGAGTTTGACATGCAGGTCACTAGTCTGTCACTACCTCCCAGACAAGTTCAGACTGCTTATCAGACTGCCCTTATCGACCGCTTATTTTTGTGTCTCTCACATACGCAGGCACATGCGCACGTGTGCATGCACACACATACACTGCTCTCTGTACAGACTACAAAACTATGTTTATTTACATAGTGGTACCCCCAAAATGTTTGTGCGCACACAAAGAAAAAAAATAAATTCTTGATTTTTTTTTTTTTTTTTTTAACCTACAAAGACTTGCACAAGCTAGAAGGGTTGGATAAAGAGGTACAGTATCCATCCAAACCCCTTGGGGTGAAAACAGAAACATCTTGGAGTTGTTGTAGTGGAAGAGACCTGTAGGTGTGGACTAGCAGTCTCGTAACGAAGTTGAAGGGCTGAATTTTAGGGATTTGGGGAAAGAAAAAACTGGACTTTAGGTTGGATCTGTTTGAGGGAGTGGCACCTGATCCAAAGGCTCTGGACTGAGATAGCATAAAGCCTGGATATGTAGCAAGGGGCCTTTCCCTTCCAAGAGTAATGGGAGTAGGTGGGAGCTGAAGCTGCTGAGGGATGTTTGAGGATGTGATCGTGTACATTTTTTTTGACCCTTCATCTGAAGTCTGAACACCACTCTGCTTTGCCTTCTGCTCACAGCCTCCTCAACCCTTCTCTGTCTAGCTGCCTGCCAGTTCATCTTATGGACCCTAAGTGCCCTCCCTTCCATACTTATTTCCTCCAATAGGTCAATGCCCAGCCTTCTTCTGAATTTAGGAGTTCATGACCCCTGGGAAACACATTCCCAAGCTGCACCTGTGTCCCAAGAAGTGAGAGCTGGCCTCTGTGCTGTTTCTGGCAACAAACTGCCTGTTATCTGTGTCTGTTATTAAATAAAAATATTTTTAGGGCAGGACCATTTTTCTGCTGTTTTATATAGTGCCTGTAAGGTGCTACTGGGGATGCAAAAACCCCAACAGTACTAGGACCTAGAAGAGGGCACTGTAGGAAAAAAAACATTGACAAACTTGTTTCAAGAGTTAGGTTTAACACTACATTCCCTGCAGCACTGAAGCACACCCTGGGATTTGGATGGTTATGAGGTATTGCAAAACTCCTGTCCACATTCCCTCTTGAGGTTGATCTGTAGGAATTTTTGCAAGGGCCAAATAGCAATTTGGCCCTAAGCTTTCACTTAGCTTTTGCTGAAGAATTGTACTTAAAATTGTTTTTAAGTGCTCTCCCCCTCCCCCCCCCTTGTGTTGAGGAATATGCAGTAATTAATGCCCATTAGGTTTGAAAGTGCATAAACTATCAGGGATACTATTGGTAACATCTTTTTCTCGATTCAGACTTGGTTTTTGTAGACTGGAAAACCAACAGGTTTGAAAGAAGCATTGTTTTCTTCTGTTGTGTAGATATCTATTTCTGGATGGAGACAGCCATTATGAAATTGAAATTGCACAGATTTCAACTGTCCAGATACTTACAGAGGGATTTACTCCTGGAGGTAAATCTTACAATGAATACAAACTAAACGCTGCAAGTTAGGAATTAAACCTTTTACTAAACACCTTCTGTAGTACTGGCAACTTGGGTACCAGTGTCTTGGTGTTGAAATGCAGCTGTGGGTTTGCTTTCAGTTGGAGCTACCAGCTATGAAGAGGTTATGCTGCAAGCTCTTTGTAGAAGAAAAAGGAGGTGTGCAATTATCAGGTTGTTGCGTGTAACATGCTGAGTGTTTAAATACAGATCAGGACTAACTAGCTTAACAAATAAGCAAGATGTTAATCTCATCTGAATGGTGTGTATAGTTAATAGGCCCCTCAGGCTGGGTTTTGATCTTCATTTTCACAGTAGTTGTGGCCAAGTGAAATTGGAAAACGAGTGAATGCGGGTGACCACTATTTATGAAAATTTTGCAAAATCGGACAAGAGAAAGCAAGTAAAGACTTGCATAAGATTGCATCAAGGAACTGAGTCCAGTATTGAAATACAAGATGACAAGTAGGAACAGGAGTTTCAGTGACTGTTGTCAATTTTGTCACATGCTACTTGGCTTTTCACTGCAAATGTCACATCTCTGGAACATTTGGATGTTAACTTAGTTCAAGGAACTAACTTCTGTATTCAGATCAGCTGGATATGTGGCTAATAATGCTCCTCTGGTTCCTTTGTTCACTTCTCTTCTAATTCTCTTCTCCTTGCTTGCCTGCCTCCTTGATGTAGAAAAAGATATTCACACTTACACCAGCCTTCTGGAGAGCCAACACATTACTGAAGGTCAGCAAAATCTTTGTGAGCATAACTCGCCTAAGTGTGCTGTTGTGACCCCTCTTCAGTGCTGCTTTCTTTCTCCCTGCCTTACCTTATATAGGGGGTGTTGCAACATTTAAATGTAAATTGCCCAATGATCAATTTAAACTGTTTTGCATGATATCTGAAAGGAGAGAAACACATATATTATCTCCATGTGTTGTTGGGCTGGCTGGATAATAGTTTAATTATCAGGGAGGGAATGAATACACTGTAGCCTCAATCAAGGTACCCTTAAATTTTACAGGCCTGTATGGCCAGGCACCTGGCAGATAGGCACAAATAACTATAGTGCCTGCTGTGCAGGTGAGTGAGCTGTGGGTCACTTGCTTGGGTTACCTTCAGCTCCTGCTGA
>NW_005841891.1:2304173-2306539 GCF_000455745.1 Alligator sinensis
GAAAGGGGAATAAGTGAAAAAGGGCAGATGAGAGGAATACTTAAGGGGTGGAAAGAGAAAAGGGAGAGCACTTGGCCTAAGATGTAGTTGGTAGGTGGTCTGGCAGCATGGGCAGGCATATCTTTGGTAGCTTGGGTAACAATGTCACTGGCATGGGATTAAGTGATATACAAAGTCTGCCAGAGCCCTCACTTAGGCATACTGGGTAAGTGCATAACTTGCTGAATTAAATTGCACAAGCCAGGTCCAGTTTCTTTTCTTTTTTTCCTGCCTCTTGCTTACATTTTAACATTATCTGCATATTTGTTAAGTATATTATTAACAGCTTAAGGGCATAGCATCTTTTGGCTCCTGTCTCTGTTTTGTTATGTAACCGTACCCTGTTTAATTGCATAATTGTTGCTAGAAAGAGTGAAGAGGGAAGGAGCTGTCAAGGGTGATACTAAGAGCCTTAAAAAATAACAGGGACTAGAGAATTTTGGGACTGCTACTATCACAGCACTGACAGCAGTTGTGATGATAAGTATGTCCTTAATAAGCATGGTTTATATGAAATTCAGATAAATACTAGGCCTGTGCGAAGTGGCTAGTATTTGCTTCAGATTCAGCCGATTTCAGGGGACACTGATTCGATTCAGTGATTTGAATCACTGTCCCAATTTGATTTGGCTGAATCTAATTTGGAGATTCAGCTGCTGCCGAATCTCCGAATCAGCCAGGCCCATCCCCTGCCTCTCTCCCAGCCCAGCAACGGCTGCCGCAGCTCCTGGCACTTGGTGGCGGGGAGCCTCGGCTCAGCTGGTGCTGCCAGGTGGGGGGCAATCCTCGCTGCCCCACGCTGCACAAGCCCCCTAACTCCCCCACCTTGCTCCCACAGGTGCCCCGCCCAGGCCAGCTCCGGCCCTTAAAGGAAAAAAAACAAACCCCGGGACTCGCCGCTCCTGCTGGCCGGATGCCCGATCTCTGCTGCCCCCCCGCCACATGGTGGGGCTCTGCACGAGCCCCAAAGCCCCGAGGCCACTGCAAGAGCAGTGATTCCCGGGGCTTTTGGCTTTTTTTTCCTTTTTCCTTAAAGGGCCGGAGCTGGCCCAGGTGGGGCACCTGTGGGGGGGCTGGGGGATTGATGGGGTGTTGGGGGGCTCGTGCAGAGCACCTCTTGCAGCATGGGGCAGTGAGGGAGCAGCATGGATCACCCCCCATCCAACAGCACCCAGTGAGCACTGGGGCTTTTCTTTAAAGGGCCAGGACCTGGGGTGGGGTCCCCTCTCCCAGCTCCTCCTCCCTTGCCCCTAGTACTTACCAGTTCAGAGTCAGCTGCAGCTCCCTGCTGCAGCCACCAGGGACTGTCTGACTCATCAAAGCTCTCCGAATGTTTTCCAAAGATTTGAAGAGCTTTGAATTGATTCAGACCTTTACATTGGTCCCCTGATTCGATTCGGATTCAGAGATTCAGCCACTGAATTGGGCTGAATCTCCTCTGAATCGAATCACCACCTGAAGCTTCACACAGGCCGAATAAATACGTACCCTTTCGTCAGTCCTGAAGGTATGTATTGAAAGCAAGTGTTCTGGACTCCAGGTAGCCTGCCTGTAAAGTCCATCCTGCCGTATTTTCATTGCTGCTGTTACCTGAGCTTTTTTGCTACGTTTAAAGCTGGCTTGGATACACCTATGCAGGGGCAAGCGCAACTCTTTGCAGTGTTCGTGTATGCTGGAAATCTTTCATTCCTTGGAGGGAGGAACTATACTTAGCATTGGGACCTGTTCTACAGTCTGATGCATCGCTGTAACAGCCACAAAAAATACCCAGAATGAAACAGGCCAGATAGTAGGCCTATGCAAAGTGGCTAGTATTCGATTCAGATTTGGCTGATTTGGGGGACGGTGATTTGAATCACTGTCCTGAATCGATTTGGTCGAATCTGATTTGGAGATTTGGCCCCCGCCGAATCTCCAAACTGGCCCCACCCCTGCCCGCTCTCAATGGATGCCCTGCCCGCTCTCCCAGCTCCCAGCTTTTTAAAAAAAAGCCCCCCACTCACCAACTGCTGCCAGGCAGGGGCAGTGATCCCCGCTGCCCCCTGTTGCCCCACGCTGCATAGGGAGCTCTGCCACTGGTCCCCCGCCCACTCTCTCAGCTCCCATGGCTGCCCTGCCTGCCCCAGCTCCTGGCTCTTAAAAAAATAAAAATAAAGCCCCCACTGACTGAATGCTGCCTGGTGGGGGGCGATCCCTGCTGCCCCCCACTGCCCTGCGCTGCATGGGGGGCTTTGCCATGAGCCCGCAGAACCCCTGAGGCTGCTGCACCATCCGGTGAGTGCGGAGCTTTTTTTTTTAAAGAGCCAGGAGCTGGGACCAGGGGGGGC
>NW_005841891.1:2306665-2319745 GCF_000455745.1 Alligator sinensis
CCCCCTACTTACCAGCTCAGAGTCCAGGTCCAGCTCCCTGTGGCAGCCATCAGGGACTGCCCAAATCTCCAAAGCTCTCCGAAACTTTTCTGAATCTATTCGGAGAGCTTCAAATTGATTTGGATCTTTGGTCTCCTGCTTAATTCGGATTCAGCGATTTGGCCACTGAATCAGGCCAAATCTCCTCCAAATCAAATCAGCACCCAAAGCTTTGTACAGCCCTACCAGATAGTAAAATGGATACTTCAGACAGAAACTGAAACGGATTCAGTATTATTTTGGAATCAGAGAGCAAGCTGATAATGCAGTTTCATTGTACATCTGTGCTTTAAACACAGCAATGATGGGGCCAATTTGTAGACCAATGCAGTCATCAAACATCAGGTTAAAACTGAGTACTGGCTGGAAATGCTTTTGTGCTGTAAGTGAACTGACAATCATTGGGCACATCTACACATTCATTAATGTGCTTTTGCTAATGCACATTCAATTTAGTACCTCTGTTGTGAGGTACTAGAAAAAGGCACATTGGTCTATTTTAATGCCTACTAGCGAAAGCACACAGTTTTTTTGTGATGCTTTAATGCATAAGCTAATGTGTATTAAAGTGCACATGTAGACACCCCCATTGGGCATTTATAGACATGCTTGGGGAGGGGCACTTTAATTAGAGTAGCTCTGAGAGCTGCTTTAAATAAAGCCCTGGAGCATCACTTGCATCAGTGTCCCCACGCTGAAAAATGGTGGTGGAGACATTTTCACTAAAGCGCCCCTGTCTACATGTTTCAGCATGTGGATGCTGATGCACATGATGCTGGAGTCTGCTGGAGCACAATAACTACCAGGAATCCGCATTTTCTGTTTCCCACGGGGAAAAAAACATGGATTTTCCCTTTTAACTGAAAAATACACAGATTTCTCATTTTAGTGGAGAAGCACATGGATTTTGGAGTTTTGCAATGAGCTTTCTGCAGGCTGACAGAGTTCCAGCCTGCAAGGGGCTGGGGGGGGAGCAGGAGGAGGGCAGTCAGGTAGGGGGCGCTGTGTGCATGTATAGATGCACATGGCCACCAGGCAGCCTGGAGAACAGTTCCTGGAGGTAAGAGCAGGGTGGGGGGTTGAGGCCCCCAAAGGGGGGGAGGGAGGGAGTTGGGCAGGGCTGGGGATGCTGCCCAGCTGGGCGGTACATGGAGCTTGGGGCCCAGGGCTGGGATGCGTGGCTACAGGGCCTGGCCAGGGAGCAGGATGGGGCTGCAGGCCACTTGTCTGGGAGGCAGGAGGTGGGGCTGGCTCCACTGTGTACACTCCCAGGAGGGCATTGGAGGGCACATGCACCCCAGATCTGTGTGCTGGGTGGGTGCGAACTTGGGGCTACCCACCTTGCTGCCCTCCTGCCAGGGACTTGGCAGCCCAGTCGGCAGGACCTGCCACAGTGGGGCCAGGCAGGGAAGCTCCTTGCTGCTGCAAACTCTATGCTGCCCTGGCAAAGCACCCCCTGCCCACCTGGTAGCAGTGGGGGGCAGTGGCATGGAGTTGTGCCCCTTGCTGCTGTGGGGCAGGCAGAGGGTGCCTCGCCAGGGTGGCGTGGAGCTTTCCCACCGTGCCTACTGGGCCGCAGAGGCCTTGTGGGAGGAGAGCCCTGAGCCCACAGCGGGCAGCCCACACCCACCCTTTCCCCACGGGCTCCACTTCACCGCAGCAGACTCCACTTCCTGTGGGTGGCAGCTGGGGTGTGGGTGCTGCTGCAGGGGGAAAAGGGCTGTGAACCCAGGTCATTGGCCCTGTATCCCTGGCAGCTAGGGCCCCCTCCAACAGGGCTGAGGCAGGATGGGGTTGTGAGTGAGGGGTACCAGCAGGGCTGGAAAGTGAGGGCCCTGGACCTATGTCCTGTGAGCAAAGGGAGCTCTGATTTTCCATGATAACCCAAAATCAAATACCAGAATTTATATGTATTTAGAATGTATTTTATTATAGTGATTGAGGCACTGGTAGGCTTCCAAATTGCTTTAAATTTGTAAATATATCAATAAAACATTGTGTTCAGTTGAAACCTATATCTGTATATCAGTGTGTCATTTTAATCACAGATTTTGGGTTGTTTATCAGAGAATTTGCAATTTTTAAACAGAAAACCAGGATCCCTAGTAATTTCTAAGCTCCAGCAGTGATGAGAGGTAGTAATGTTCTTCATTTGCAAACTGTACAGTACTGTGTGAAGTGAATTACCAGGATGTCACTTAAGACTTTTTTTTAAATGGGTAGAGATATTAAGCCAGAAAGTGGTTCTTTTGGTCCATGTAATAAAGCAACTTTAGCTGAGAACGTACACATGTGCTGCTTCAGCACAGCAGGCTGGAGTGTGGTGTTTAAACTTGCTAAGCCTGTAAGTGCTGGGATCCAGCAGTAAGTTCCTGAATGAGTGACAAATTCTGATCTGTGTTTTTGTGGTCTTTGTTTTCAATGTGCAAGTGCATCAGACAGTAATGCTTTGAATTAAGGTACTATATTTAAATGGTTTTAGGAATGAGTTACCTGGTTGTTATGGAGAGAACATCTGTTAGCTGGTTTAAAACCTGTTTCTCCTAGTCCTTGTTTAAGACTGTTTTTCTTTGGGTTTTTTTTTTCTCCCCCAGGAGGCAATACTCGTGCCACAGGTATGATTCTACAGTATAAGGCTCCAGGGTCAGAGGAGCTTGTACAGCTGAAGTTTACTGCCACTGAAGACTTCAATTCTAATAAGAAGCTCTCAGCAGCCTGGCTAGCAGCTATGCATAAGGTGTGTAAGAAGACATGGAGAGAGTCAAACTGAACACATTTGCCTTACCAGATAAATGGAAAACAAGGCTAACAAACACTTGTTCTACTGTTTCAAATACTGTAATTTTTTATATAGTCTCAGCTGTGAAAGCCTAAGGAAATCCCAAAATGTTAATTTTGCAAATAGCTATAACATAAATAGCTTTTGCAAATAGCTAAAGGATTTTGGAGGTGATTCAACAGAGATGAAGTTGAGTAATCTAACTTTTATAAAATATGCTAAAATACTGTATTAGTTTTTATCTCATTTCACTTAAGTCACAAACACGATGTTCCAGAGGGATACACTATCAGACTGGCCTATAAATAGGGACCTACCTAAATCACAGTTTTGTGGATTTCGTGAAAACGGTGAAAGATGGTGTTATGACTGGGAAATCCGGCATTGGCTGTGACTTCCCGCAAAATCAGCTGGAAAAAAGCAGTAGTGAAACTGGTGGAGGGTGGTTTCACAATCAGTGGCAAGGGACGGGGCAAACAGTTGTAACATATACTGAGTAAAGGTGCCCTCTGCCAGTCAGCAGTGGCGGTGGGGCTGCCATGCCCCTCCACCAATCAGTGGTGAGGAGTGGGGCTGCCACAAAATCAGCCTTTGTCTTGCCATGACTGGGGTAGGTCTTTACCTATAAAACAAAACCTGCCTTGCTAAATGTAGAAGAGATTGTGCTGCCTTTTATGGTCTGGGCCAGAACCTCATCCCTGTTTCAACAACTCTTTCCAAATCTGAATCCATGCTGCAGATAATATCCCCTGTATATTGGAGCTCTTTGAGCTTAGCATTGCCTATGCATCTGACATATTAAAGATGCTTAAAATGCCAATTATAAGAGAATACTGCTGTAATGAATTGTGTAAAGTGGCAGTTGGGTTCCTCTATCAGAAAGGAAAAAGGGGTACGGAGCAGATGGAAGTGAGTTGATGTTGGATGAGTGTTTGAGTCCTGTGCAGCTTAGTTTAATATTCATAATTACCTTCCAAAGAGTAAAATAAAAAAAAATAAGTCCCATCTTTAACGAAGGGTCTGAGGAAAGACTGCAGGCTTGTGGCTTTAAGCTGCTGTTTTGTATACTTGTTTGTTTTAATGCTTGTTTTTTTCTGTGGAGACAAGTTTTTTCTCCCCCTGAAAAATAAACTGGCCAGAAACCCAGGACAGAGTGAACTGGCCTTAATAAGAAAGCTGGGTGAGGGACCTGCTCACAAGGGATCTCGGTGAATAATGTATTAACTACTTAACATTCAGCTTGACAGTGTTCCTAGGCAGAGGACCAGTTGTAGAGAACCTCAGAAAGAAAGGCCAAAGGCCAGTGTCAGCAGCTGAACTGTTGACTGGGATGCTGAAATGTGTCATGGTCAGCTGGCATCACTGCTTATGGGGCTGGCATATAGTTAAAGCACTTTGCATTTTAAAAGGGGTCTCCCAGCAGCCGTTTCTTTTCTGTGCTAGTGCCAAGGCTGAAGTACTGGAAGAAAAAATGCCTGAAGGAAAACAACAAGGTGCATGTCTGCATGAGATCCAAGCAACTTTTAGATTGCCATTACCTAGGCAACATCACTAAATCTTTTTTCCCAAAGGAAATTATATAAGTCACCTGGCACTTCTGTCACAGCAAACTGTTCTAAAGATAACTAAAATCCTGTATGTGGAAATTAACCCCTAAAGAACATTAAATTTAAAAAGTGATGCTGTAAAAGCTGATGCTGCCGAGTTAGAACTGCATTCAATGTTTCTCCTATAGATGTTTATTCAGAGCTGAGAAAAGTGGCCAGGTTTTAAAAACTGTCTGCTTGTCTTGTTTGGGAGAGTGTTTCAGTTAATGTTTTGGGTACTGCAGTGGCAAACAACACCCTCTAACAATGTGTTGGTTTTTGTAATCCTAGGCAGCAAAACTTCTTTATGAATCCCGGGACCAATAACAGCAGCAAGTTGCTTGAGATTTAGAAGAGACCAGCTCTAAGAAAAGTCTGCTTCTTGCTTATGCTAATTATATTTGACACATGGTAATACTTGGTATTATTGACCCCTCTTGTATTCCAGGTGTGGTTCATTATGTAAGTACTGGCAAATGCAATGTGAGTATTTGAACCATGAGTATTCACTTATCTAGTGTGCAATATGTATACAATTAATGCTTTAAAACAGCCTCACCTTTTACGACTTTGTATATTTTGTTAAATCTTTGGCACTTAGCCACTTATTATGAAAGTATGATGTGCACTACAGCTAAATGTACAGCACAACTTTTTGTAGCACCAATTATGTATATTGTATGTGTTTGCCACAAACAGCAAACAAATTTGTATATCTCTTCTACAGAGAATAGCTTTGGGGTATAGATCTCAGGTTTTTCCCTCTTATCCAAATGTTTAAGATCCATGTACAATAAAATCTGCCTTAGATCACATTTTATAGAAGTCATTTTTTTTGGGTTCTCACTTTTTTAAAGTTTCACCAAATACTACAAATTGGGCGTCTGAACATGATCTTAGAACCACCCTTCTCTAGAAAAGTAAGCTTCCAGAGTGATTTTGAAATTTTATATTTTACTTGTGGTAACTCTTGCTTTTGCTAATCTAATTGTAACTAATGTTATTTGGACATTGTATACAGTTTGAAATGTACAAAAATGGAATAAATGAATTCATACTTATTCAAAAGGCAAACTTAAGATGGCGTTTCTTTTTTACACTATGCTGAATTGACTGTTAAACCTCTTCACCAATGAAGACTTTGATACCAGCTTCAAGTGTTCCAGCAGAAGTAGCAATAAAAATTGCAGGGCTCCTTACTGTCCTAACACATACTTTGCACCTCCTGTCTAAACTGTACATTGTTTTCATGTCAATGAGACTAGAAAATATGTTCACCTGATGGTTCAGAGATGGACTGAACTGTAGAAAAGCCTGATACTGCCTAATGCTGGACCTCACTACCACTTAAGTGTATGAAGTCTTTAAAATCTTCCTGCTTCAGGTATAGGAAATAAATTTTGTAAGTGAGTGATTATGACCTGTTGGGTATTAAAGTATGTCTGCAGTGCAATAAAGATGGAATTGCAAACTCAGGTTCTTACTCTGTTAAAAACAGTGAAGACAAAGTAACTTGTGTCGGCAGCTAAAGCTAAAAAAAGTCCAGGCTTTTCAAAGGCTTGAATTCTTTGTTACACCACTAGCAGACTACTTTTTGCAGTGTAGATATAAGCTTCAGCCAGTCTTAATAGTTGGAGAAAAACAACCTTGTCCTTGATTATGCAAACACGTAAATGCAGCCATGCCTTAGCAGTACTTTATTGTGCACATTTTACATGTTCTTCCAAATTTAGTGCATCATAGGTCTTGAAATTGTCACATTCATGTAGCAAATTCTTTAACAATAATACCCTTTCACTTTTCATCACCACAATATATACAATTTATGCTAACCTGTGGTAGAAGCATGTTACAGCACTGCATAAATGGATATATAAATTATACACAAGACGTACATGAAGATTTAAAGCAAAGTGGCCTACAGCTTAATGGGAGAAAAAATTGCAAGAAACATGGCTACAGCTTATTATGGGAAATCCAAAATATACTTTTGGTATATAAAACCCATGTACATTTAAAACTCCAGTGAAGTGCTGTTTGCTTGAAACTACAATATTGTGACGTAGGTTATTGCATAACTCACCCTGGCTTTAGGTGTGGGGCTGCCAAGAACCACAGGAACTGTCCTCATCGATACAGACTATTATCACTTTTCAAATCCTACTGTGAACTTGGTTACTTTTTCTCTCCTTGACCTTATACCTAAACACAATCAACTCTCTCCACTTCTATTCGGTCCTTCAAAGTCTTCCTACCATAACTAAGGCAGACTTCAAGTTAAATCAGACTCTTACCCTTCTCAACTATTGCACTTTCATCCATGCAGACATACAAATCCCTTTAACTGCAAGTTTAGTTCTTTTTTTTTTTTTTTTGTCCAGAATAGACAAATTCGTGTGGTTAGTAGGGGAAATGTTTTAATTAGTAGAGGTAAATTGGTGCTATGAGATGAAAATCAAGAAAATAAATACTAAGTGAACTACTGTAGGGGTTCCAAGAAGGTGTACAAATACCGCTGATCTTCCTCCTAGCTTGTCACTAAATGCAAACAATATCTTGATGCTACGATATCTGAAGTTTAGTTTTGGGATGTCTAAATTAGAATGTAAGTGTTATATAAGCAGACTCCTATATTTAAATCCTAGTCTCCATAAAGCTTTGGTGACTATTCACTTAGCTTATTTTCCATCCTGGCACTCAAGGAGTTAAATCAGTAATGAGTAAACTCAACTTTCACTGGTGTCAGACAAAAACAATATCTAAAATCTTGACATGGGACAGTTGCTGTGGGATTGGAACAGAGAACAGCACATCTGCATTTTGCAAATGACACTTCTGAACACTTCGACAGAAAGTTCCAACCACAGAACCTTCAATAGCTAGGACTTGTGGTTTTGGTTTTTAGACTGCAGTTGGCAAAATACTGTAGGTTGTGTAGGTCGCTCTCCTTGTTAGTAGTGGATCACATGGAATAATTATTTACAAACAACAGATTTTAAAACCTTGAATGCTGTCCACTAACAAGAGAAAGCACCATTAAAAACAAAGATTATAGCTTTATTTCTCCAGGTGAAATACGATTTAAAAGAATGGTTCCAGTGTATGTTTTAAGTTTCCAGTTACCAGAAAGATGTATCGGACTGCCATATGACTGAGTTCAAGCCAGGGTTCGCTGCCTAGGCTTTATTCGTGGGTATAACTGTAAAAAACAAAATCAAAATTAGGTCTCTGTTACTATGAAGCTAATACATTAGCTTAATTAGAGCAACTTTTGATTACAAAAGTCAACTGTACACCAGAAAGTAAGTTTCAGGGGCAAGGTAGTCTCCTAAACGCCTGATTTATTTATTTTTTTGTTGTAACCTATTGGAAAGGTAGTGACATTCAAAAAGACATTCGGTGAAATATTCAGGGAAGAGTTGGCAATGGGAGATTTAACCTGGAAGGTTTAAGCCTCAGCAAACAACAGATCTGCCATTCTAAAAATCAGGCTACTGGCCCTTCAAGAGTGGAATCCTGCCCACAGTGATCAAGACATGCTTTCAAAGAAGGTACAATCAACCAGGAATTACAGAATCTGCCAGAAGGTGGCTATTCCCTAGGGACAAAAGTCTATTTCTCTTTCTATCTAATAATCAGATGCTCTCATCTAGATGTCTCTCTATAATCCTAAATTGATGGTCTCCTGTGGTATCAAGTCCCAAAGGTTAATTAACTGGTAAGATTATACAGTTTACAAGCGTATCGTTCAGGCTTTTTATCTGAAGCGTGTTATAAAGCATGGAGAGTATACCTCCTGTACTGAGTGCTTTCTAAGCACTGAAAAAAGAAGTCTCTTTCCAACCTCAAATGAAAGATTTTTTTAATTAGACAAAGGGACAGGAGGGGTAGATAATAGTGTCTAACAAACTCTAAAAGATGCAGCCATCTTTGCATCATGTCCTTTATCTAAACAAGGCTAATGGTTTTTGGATTTTTTAAATCCTCTAAAGCAGGAGCCAGGAAGTGGCCAGAAGTGGCTTCCCACCATTTTGTACAAGAATGCTGACTTTCCTTACTGCATCATTCTGCTCCGTGACTATGTCTAGCTTGTGGCCAGGCAAACAGAACACATTTTCCAAAGTGTTTACAGGACTAATCCACACCACAGGTTTGAGAAACTCTTCTTAATCTGTCTTTAGAACAGTCCTCCGCCTATCAGGTTTTACTGGGGGAGCCAATATATATTTAAACAATGTAGGGGAAATATTTCACCTTTTCATACCCTTGTGTTAAAGATTAAAATTATAATCTAAAATAATTGTCTTTTGAGTTTTCTGTTTTGGTTAGTATACTGGATTTATACCCCCTAGTTTTTGTCTGTCTTTTCCCATAGCAACAGTGTTACAGAGAAAATGCATGCAGACCCTTAAAAAGCGGGGGAGGGAGGGGCAGGGAAGGATGGCTGCTTTTTGTCACTGCAGCCATTGCACCTAGACATTTTGCAGATGGATCCTCCAGGGTCTAGTCTCCCACTTCAGAGGTAAAGGGAAAAGGAAGAAACAACCTGAAGGCACTTACCCCCAGAAGATTTTTAGGCACGTAGCCTTCTTTATCATTGAGGCGAGCCCACCACCATTCCGTTTCATTGTCATCCTTGCGTCTCAGAATAGTAATGGCATCACCCTCGTGGAATGACAACTCATCATTATTCTGGGCTTCATAATCCCAGAGTGCATATACTACTCCTTTATTCATGACTCCCAATTTCTCTTGTACACCTGTTTCCAAGAGATAAAAGGTAAATAAAAACATTATGGGTGGTGAAACAACCTGCATTTGGGATCTGGGGGCTCTCTTCAATGTAGCACATTCATAAACTTTCATTTTGCCCACAACAGCTCTTAAACTGCATTCATGCTGCTGTCTCAACTTTCCATTTTAAAATTCTTTCAGTAATATAATTTGATCATAACACCACATATGATGGGTAATTTGTTGGAACATCTTGAGAATATGATTTTTTCTTGTTTTGATTATATGAGAGAGAAATGTTAATGGCTTTAATTTAGTCAAAGTAAGGATGAAAGTGTGTCATACTTGTCTTATACACACACTTAAGCAAACTTGTTTCCAAAATCTGTCAGTCTTTCAGCAACATCTAGGTATTGCGGGTTATTGTTTCTCAGCCTCCTGAAGGCTCAGATCAAGTGTAATAAATATCGCATTGCCCAGAGGTCCCTGACAATTTCAGTGGGACACATGAGAAATATTTTCTTAACTGAAAAGTTTGTCCCTGAATTTTTTTTCAACTTGCTGCATCAAGGAAGATGCTTCTGTGAGATATGCATTGAACTTTGAAACTACAGGTTATCTGCTGTAAAGCAATTCAGTGCACCAAACAGGTGGAGCTACTCATAACTCAAGTATGGATTTTAAGATACTCGTGGGCTGCTACAAATCTGTAATTTAGGATTGCTCGATAAGAACTCCATACCAAATGTGACAACTCCCCTCTACCAGCCAAACCCTTACCATCTTGGAAACATTCCCTTGAAATGATAGAAAAGAATCATAAGGAACTTAAGCAAAGAAAGAGAATGAGATGAGCAATGCCACAGCCAACAGAGTAGGCTAGCACTGGCATTTTGAATGAACCAGAAGTGCAACGATAATGTAAAGAGACTACTGCTGTAGTTGGCGTGGGACAGGACTTGGTAAGTGGGTCAGAAAGGAAAGGGCTGAATTTTAGGGAAGATGAAAGGAGTGTGTAGGAATTACTGAGTGTATGCATTTTGCAACATACCGTACAAGAACTGGGAACACTGAATATAACCCTCCTCCATCTCTTCACACTTGTCTGCAGCAGTTTCTATATCACTTATAGTTGAAGCAAAAATTGCTGCCCCAGATTCCACCAGTAGTTTACAGAGGTGAACACTATTGCAAGAAGCTGCGCAATGCAAAGGTGTCCTGAAACCAAACAAAACACGAAGGCATCAAAAAAAGCCAAACATTCTACAACTGCATGTAGGGATCAGTCACCCTCTGGAAGTTACATTTACAGAGCATTACATTATCTTACAAGTCATATTACAGACATTCTGTGCCCAAGTCAAATAACATGGAGTGAAATCCAGACCCCACAAAGTCAAAAAGGGGGAAAATAGAGATAGTGTAAGTGTCTGCCTACGGTTAATTCTGAAATAGTTAAGAAGCTCCTGGAGGAGCTGGATGGGTACAAGTCAGCAGGCCCAGATGACCTCCATTCACTGCTGCTGAAAGAATTGGCCAGTGTCATAGCTGAGCCACTGGCACAGCTGTTCGAGCACTCGTGGTGCTCCGGCCAGGTCCCTGAGGACTGGAGAAGGGCCAATGTGGTGCCCATATTCAAGAAAGGGAGAAAGGATGAGCCGGGTAACTTTAGACCAGTCAGTCTGACCTCTATTCCTGGGAAAATGCTAGAGAAAATAATCAAAGAACACATTTGTGAAGGCCCAGCAGGGGAAACAATGCTGAGGGGAAACCAGCACGGGTTCGTCACAGGTAGATCCTGCCTGACAAACCTTGTAGCCTTCTATGATCAGGTCACACGCTGCCTGGACGCAGAAGCTGAGGTTGATGTCATCTTCCTGGACTTTAGGAAGGCCTTCGACACAGTCTTGCACCCTATCCTCAGGAAGCTAGCAGACTGTGGAGTGGACACCTACACGGTCAGGTGGGTGGCCAACTGGCTTAGGGACTGCACCCAGAGAGTGGTGGTGGATGGTTCCTTCTCGGCCTGGAGGGAGGTGGGCAGTGGGGTCTCGCAGGGTTCGGTCCTCAGACCAATATTATTCAATATCTTCATCAGTGATTTGGATGAGGACGTGGAGAGCACCCTCTCCAAGTTCGCTGATGATACCAAGTTATGGGGCAAAGTTAGTACACCGGAGGGCAGGGAGCAGATTCAGGCTGACCTGGACAGGTTGGATCAATGGGCAGAGAGAAATAGGATGCAATTTAATAAAGAGAAATGTAAGGTACTCCACCTGGGAAGGAGGAACCCCCAGCACACCTATAGGTTGGGGAGTGTCAGATCAAAGGAGGTGATGCTCCCCCTCTACGTGGCACTGGTCAGGCCACAGTTGGAGTATTGTGTCCGGTTTTGGGTGCCACACTTCAAGAGGGACGCGGGGAATCTCGAGAGGGTCCAGAGGAGGACCACTCGCATGATTAGTGGCCTTCATGATAGACCCTATCGGGGGGAGGCTGAGAGCGCTGAATCTCTTCAGCCTTCACAAGAGAGGGCTGAGGGGAGATCTTGTGGCCGCCTATACATTTATTAGGGGAGGTCAACATGGAATAGGTGATGCGCTGTTTACTAGGGCGCCCCAGGGAGTGACTAGGAATAACGGGTGTAAACTAGTTGAGAGTGGATTTAGGTTAGATATTGGGAAGAAATTTTTCACAGCAATGGTGGCCAAGATCTGGAATGGGCTTACAAGAGAGGTGGCTAGACAGTCACCTGGCTGGAGTCATCTGACCTCAGTCCTCTTTCCTGCCAGGGGCAGGGGGTCAGACATGATGATCCATTGTGGTCCCTTCCGACTCTACAATCTACAAATCTATGAATCTATAAGTGACAATTTGCAAAGCTGTTGGATTTAAAGGGCAGAGAGCTGTGTTTGCTGGTGAGGAGTTGGAAGACAAAGAAAGGGAGAGAAACAGTTCAGTATGGCAAGCTCTCTAGCCCTCAGACATTACAAAATTATTAGATAATAATGTGCTTAGATATTAACGATCAGCTTAAACCAGAGATGTAAGGCAGAAAATTTTCCAGTGCTTTATTTTTCTGTGGGAAATTTTCCATTTCTAAAAATTAATTGTTTCATAAAACTCATTAATGAATGGATGCCAATACAATATTAGGCAAGCTTGGCAGTTTCAAAGTTGTAATTAATGTTTTTCAGGTGATTATCCCTAGGAAGTGTATGAGAGAGTACATGTGTTTTACTGATTTGTAAACAGGACGGTAAATACACTCACAGAATAATCCAAACCAAAAAGCAAGTTATGAATTCACCTAATGAGCTGTGCAGGTCAAATCACAACCAAAGCATGACATATCATGCACAGTTCTTTGGGTGTGCTAAAATGAGTGTGTCAACAGTTTTCAGTGCCTTTGGTTTTTTTCTTAAATTTAAACAAACAATGTAAGGGACGTACATGCTATTGTGTATTGGACTTTACATTTTTACAAGTATTTCAATACCAATCATTTCTTTCCACATAAAGCTTTGAATTTATTTGAATATAACATTTAAACCACATTGGGCGCATGCAGATGAGCACGCACGTGCCTCTTGCCCCTCTCAAACCACTTTGAGATGGAGCAAGAGACATGTGCGGGAATGAACAAATGTTCCCTGCGCTGCAAACTTGGGGGGCTCTGTTCAGCGCGGAGAGAAAATTAGACCCTTGGATATCCAGAAGTCTAAAAAAAACGGAGTTTAAAAAAGCGAGGCAGGGCACAGTCCCAATCTCTTCCCTGCCTAGTCCTAGCTGCCCCCCGCAAGGCCCCTGATCCCTGCCCTGTCCAGCCCCCCCAGGCCCTGATCCCCATCCCCCAAGGCCCCTGATCCCTGCTCTGCCCGGCTCCAGTCCCCCGATGTCCCCAATCCCTGCTCTGCCTGGCCCCCCCCCCTGCCTGCCCTC